>NC_054541.1:11816623-12103167 GCF_017654505.1 Polyodon spathula | reverse complement strand
AAAGCCAGGAAAAACTGTGCTTTCTGTGAAAATATTTATCATGCCAGAAACCTCTGGCTTCGGAAGACTCAGGAATTAATTCCTGTTTTTGTAAGGGGGGGGGGGGGGGGTGTCTACTGCAGGATGTGGAATTCTCCTCTGCAGTGTTCTCCCATACCCGATCCTTGCTCCAAACACACACAATTTATTGGGTTAAGTAATAGGAACTAATGAAAGGACGGGTTTGAGAAGGCTGGTGAATGGGGCCCCATCTCGAGTGTGCATTAATCCCAGACAGCACTAAATCAAGTCTACTTATAGAGGGTGTGCTTAAGGTGTTATAGCTTCAGCTGGGAATTAAACTGTCAAGTCCTGATTTCTCCACCCATCTATCCACCTATCTGTCTATCCTATTGGGGGTATTGCAGTACTTGTGGGACTGTTCATTAATATCTCTTGAATAATTTTAAACAGGAGACCATTTTCTATTCAGGGATGCCTAGATATTAACTGAGCAAATGGTCTGAGTTAAGTTATCCGGGAACAAACTCCCCGTCCCCAGCTGTGCTGCTTTCCTAGAAACAGGAGAACATTTTGAGGTACTGCTCTACTTGTGAGAGGTCTTTAAAATATTCTGCATATTTTTAAAGATGAGAGGATGATCTATTCAGAGATACTCAGGTATTTAGTAAGTAAGGGGTCTGAGTGAGGAAAAGTGGGCAACATAATCTCCAGGCCTAGTCTTGCTGTAAATCATTTGTTGTTTTCAAACTTTTGAATACTTCCGTGTGTGTGTGTGTGTGTGTGTGTGTGTGTGTGTATATATACACACAGGCATACACACACCTATTTCATCTCTCTCCTCTCTTTTCCTCACACACTATTTTTCTATTGTCTCCTAACCACAAACTCCTGAACCTGTTGCAACGTGGGTTTTTTTTTCTTCTGAAAATGTGCATGCTTTGTTCTAGAAGGAAATGCAACTCAAAAAATGAAACCTGCAATGACAAGGTTTTTTGTTTTTTTTAAATAACATTGAAGAGTCATTGTTTTGCTTTTTCACAACGCCACGGCTCACGATTGGTCTGGTGATCAAGCTGTTTTGAACCTCATAGTAGCTTTCTCTCTCTCCCCCCACACAAGCAGAAAGTGGATCGATTCCATTCAGCAGCAACAGGCACAGGCAGGGGGTCATATTATTGCCAAGTGTGTGGCGGGGGGGGGGGGGGGGGGGGGGGGGGGGGGGGGGGGGGGGGGGGGGGGGGGGGGGGGGGGGGGGGGGGGGGGGGGGGGGGGGTGGGGGGGGGGGGGGGGGGGGGGGGGGGGGGGGGGGGGGGGGGGGGGGGGGGGGGGGGGGGGGGGGGGGGGGGGGGGGGGGGTGGTGGGGGGGGCATTGGAGAAACAATCACAGGTGACAATGCGTTAGTGAGGTGACAATGCGGATGTTAAAAACATAAAAACAACGCTTCAGTGATTTGTGTTAAATAAACTACAGTGTACTGCACAGAGCTCACTTTCCACATTCCCAAGATGATCTCAGATGTCATTTATATGTGATCACATATGGAGAAAACAAAAGTACAAAGCCAACAAATGAGAACAGCTCCGATTCACTTCGAGGAGTCTTACAACCATTTTTACCACAGTATTTGTGTGTAGTATTTGTGCAGTTTGCCCATGCTTTTCCCATGGCTATACTACACATTTACCAAAAGTGACCCTGGTTTGCAATGTTTATTGGCATTTCTTTCATACCTTGTTGTTCTTCAACATGCCTACTGTACCTATGCTTTAGCATGCTTTCAATGTGCTTTAGAGCTTTGCTATGCTTTTACTACAGGAAACTGGCACAGCCATGAAGAACTGGCGCTCACATACTGGATATATGTGAGTGCAACAGTACAAACTAAGAAATAGGCTGAATATGAAAAATATGAATTTACTGTAAAGACCCCTATGCTTGTTTACTTTATCTAAGAATTTCATATTTATTTATTTGATTTATTTACATTTTTATAACGTCTTTAACCAAGACGCTTTACAAATTTAGACAAAATGATACAATCAAGAAAAAATGGGTGAAGAAAGAATGGTTACTTGGCTAGGGCAAGGGAGAATATTGTATTTGAATGTACATTTTCTTGATTAAAATGAATTCCATTTCATTCAGATAGAATATCCCTCTTCTAATCGATGCTGCCATTTCAAAAGGTCACGTTTTTTTTTTCTCTAAAATATGTTTTTTTTTCAGCACTAGTTTTGCAGCTGTTCAAAACCCTGGCCGTGACAGAATATCCCTATCGGATTTCTAATAGAACGAATAGAAAGGGAAACAGTTTGTTTTCATTCCAGGTGATCGAGAAGTTTTGGTTGTATGAACGCGTTGTATGTTCACAGTCCACACACTATACTGCATATATAGTTATTGCTCTCCTTCTGTACAGAGCACATAGCCTCTCCTAATGACGCTTTGAAATTGAAACTAGATTTCCTTTGTCCTCTAAAAAAGATTAGAATATCTAATCCAAACCCAATGATACTACAGTGACGTATTGGGATATTAGGACTGTTCTGTATATTGTGATACTCTAAAGCATGCAGCTTGTTGCTTGGAACTTAAATTCATAAATTATAAACCCAGACGTAGTTTTTGGTACCCCTGCCCTCACAAATCTAGCACAGATATTAAAGCCAGCGATTCCAGTAGAAATACATTGCATGGCAATGCTATTCCCTCAACATCAGTAAATCTTACAGTTAATATATCCAGCTTACATAGCACTGTTCTGGCCTTCGCAGGGAACTTCCAAAGGAGATAGCCCCCGGTGAGCAGCTGACTCAACAGATTTTTAATGCTGACTGTTTATTCCCCCTTTATAAATCAGTCTGAAAGCTACAGAGCCCAGGACAAAGACCCTACAGTGCTTAACCAAAAGGAGGGATTTGTATTCAGTTACATTGTTGGGGGACATGCAAACTTTTTTTTTTTTTTTTTAAATATTCCATTTACCACTACAAAATTCAAAAACAAACATTGATTAACTTATAATAATTAGAATAAATGTTAAAGTTACGTATAATAAAATCATACAATCATATATTTGCTGCAGATATTGCACATAGAAAATGTAGGAATGTAATTTATTTCAACTGGCATGTTTTGGTGTCGCCCCCCCCCCCCCCCCCCAAGTATAAAGCAATTACATGAATTAAAAAAAGAAAGTACTGTTGCATTTTAGTAAATTTACATTTATAATAAATCTACTCCCTCAAGATGTGATCCTAGCTAGCTAGCTATCTATCTATCTATCTATCTATCTATATATCTATATATATATATATATATATATATATATATATTATATATATATATATATATATATATATATATATATATATATATATATAGGATAAACGTCTATATTGTATAATAGTCTTGTACTACAAGATATGCAGAACATGAAAAACTCCCAAATAAACTGAATGATAATGAAATTCCCTTTTTAGGGTATCATGTAAATATATGTATTCAACAGGACTGGTCTAATTTAGCGACTCCCAATACCAGCTTCAGAAATCACTACTGTGGGGATTCTAACATATACGGTTGGGATAGACTCGACTGACTGAGAAAGACCGGCCATATAGAACAAACAAAATTAACAATGCGCTTCAATAAAACAGACATTCCTTGAAAGGTTCGAGGATTAGGGGTTTTTAAGAATTTTGAGGAGTGGATTTTTTATTTATTTTGTATCTGTGTATGACATGTGAAGATCAATTTAAAGAAACCATGTAAATAGCTTATCTAAATATACCTTTATTTGAACTTGTGTTGTCGCAAATGCACACGCACACTTTTTTTTTTTGACGGGTATTTTCAATATTATAGTTTGATCTTAATTGAATATGTTTCTGTCTCCACCGTGTATTTTAATCAAAGTAATTTGGTTTACTAGAAGAAACGTACTGACGTATGATAGTATCAAAAAAATCTATAATTTATAATATATATATATATATATATATATATATATATATATATATATATATAGATATATATATATATATATAGTGTGTGTGTGTGTTGGTACAAACTCGCAGTAACAAAGTCTGTACATAAGAATTGACTGATACGTAATTCGATAGCCGCAGTTCATGTCTGTACGTGTCTTGACAAACTTTTTTCAGGGCTAATAAGGGTGTCTTTTTCCTAAAAAAAAAAGAATAAACAAAATAAAGAAATTATTTCATTGTTTTGTTACAAAACAAAAAAAACACGTGTTGACAATTTTTGTAATCAAATGTTACAATTTTACTATTAGTTTACTTTATATATATATATATACGAAGGTATTATATATATATAGATATATATATATATAATATATATACACACACACACACACACAGTACAGTATAGTAGATATCTCCTAAAATACGCATGTTTCACACAGAACGCCGTCTCATTAAACACTTACCGCTATCCCTGGTAGAAAAGCCGTGAGTGTTCCGTTGTCCTTCTCGAGTGCCGCATACAAGAGAGGTCTCTCAGCTGCGCCGCGTACAAATGAAAAACGCCACAAAATCGCGACGCTGGCTTTACCTGTAGGTTACGCAGCTGCAACAGCGAGGTCAACAAAAAACTGGCACCCCACTCCAGAGCGGTGAAGGGGTTTAGAAACTCTTATTTTTGCTTATCACAAAACTATTTTCTCATGCGACACAGCATGACAGGAGTTGCTCGTTTCCTACACAGTACAGTATATCGTTAACTAGACACACTTCGCTAATTTGCTTCCTGTAAATACTAGCCCATAGTCTCCTCGCCTCGATCTTAACCCTGTACGAGCCAAAACAAGGAGCATTCGCTTTGTGTTGCAAGGAAGATTCAAAACGACTGCTCTGTGATGGGAGGATTGCGGGAAAGCAAAGTGATGCTAAATAACAACAACTCCAATCCCTCCTTCCTTCCTTCCTTCCTCCCTCCCTCTCTCTCTCTCTCTCTCTCTCTCTCTCTCTCTCTCTCTCTCTCTCTCCTATTCACTCCTCCCTTTTAGCCCGAATCATGGGGGAGTTGAAGGGTAGGAAAGATTAGGTTGACCTTTGCAATGTGGTTAGCTCATTAGATGTTATCTGCTATCAGTTTTTCAACGGGACAAAGAGGTAAATGAGGAAAGCAGCCCTCCATTCCCGCCTCGTGCCTTCTCCGGGACAGGACAGCACAGGACAGGACAGGACAGCACAGCACAGCACAGCACAGCACAGCACAGCACAGCACAGCACAGCACACACTACTCAAGAGCCATCAGAATCTAATCAGGAACTCGCTCCTCGGCTTGTTTGCACAGCGCTGGCCACAGGCTAATGGGTGCAAACCACTTCAGGTCGCGTTGACCAGCTATTTGGCACTTCGATTGGTCTGTCTTAACGCCATGAAACAGCATTATCAATTAAAAGCTGAGCGAGTTATCAGTAAAAACACATGCTTTGTTGTTCTTTCTTTCTATGAGGCCATTGTAATTAACACCAAGTTCGATTTCTTGATTGGGTACCTCTATCAAAAAAGGAGATTTATTTACACTATTGTGTAAATCAATGTGTTTTATTTGTCCCTCATTGCTTCTGACCCAACAGGTAAAAAACACACAGTTATACACTGGAACAGTATCTGTATAGTGCAGAAGTTTCTAACTACGCTGTTAATTGATCATTTCGTTAGCACAAAACTCCCCTTCTTCATGAAAGAGATATATGGTACTTAAAGATAATATTCAGACTCCTAGAATATATGTAATTTTTAATATTGCAACCTTTTTTATATTTGCCAGTGAAACTCGTAAAGTGCTTCTGTCTACTTTGTGAATACACAGAGTCCTGATTATAACGTGCATCGTGTGAAATCTAAGGCTATGTCCTGATGGATTACTCAAATAATGGAAAGGCATTTATAACATCAGCCATTCATTTAAACAATAGCTCAAGATAGGCCTACTGAGTGCATCAAATATCCCCGGAAAATCTCAGGAAACTGGGAAAGTTACAGTTTTGATTTATTTGTTATTTTTCGTTTAAAAAAAAAAAAACCTGTATTGCCCGTGGAAACACGATATGTTGTTTTTCAAATTATACGCGGTGCAATAAAATGATTTCTATGTGTTACCGAATCTTGGCAATAAAATATGGCAACAGAAATATTAAGACATAATCAGAATTAGTAACTCATAAATCCAATGTTAACTGCACGTCAATGTGTTTCCACACGAACTCTGTTGTATCACAGCGGGATATTTCCAGAGGTGAATGGCGCTTATTTCGCGGGGTGTTGGCGGTATGGCGAGTATAGTATTCCTGTTCATATTTATTGTACGCATCATTATCTGTTCTGTCATTGCTCTTGACAAGTAAACATTTCTGCTGTCCGTAATCGTACAATACAGCTTCATCCATTCTTCTAAAGCAACCAACCGCTAAAAATCAGTTTCTCCCAAAAGGTGATCAGCAGGTATAGTTCCTTTGTTTCGTTTATTGTACATTTGGCATTTTAATTTGCCTGTCCCTCTTCTTTGATGAGGTGCCTGTTTATGTTGGGTGTTTGTTCCGCGACGCATATGTTTTGCCAACCCGTAAACAATACAAGCGCGATAATATATTTATTTCAGGACGTTCCCGTGTATTACTATCATTGGAAATGCGAATTTGTTTGATACAGTTGATTTCAATAATAGTCACCAAATGTAAACACATTGTTTTTATTATTGTTATTATTTGTATGTATTCCATACCTCTATAGGAAACAACAAAACCATCGTTTCACCATAAAAGTGCATAGCTATCTGGCCAGCATTTTTATATCACCTAGAATGTCAGGATTTAGACTTTGTTTTCTTTCTTTTTTTTTTTTTTAAGTATATGAACATAATTAAAATGTTTTATTTCGTGTTAGATTTCGAAATGTCACGTTTAACATTTTTTTTTTTTTTTTTTTTTGTCAGTTTTTTGTTAAGTGTGTGGAAAACTACAAAACGGTATGTAATTTAATATAGTAACTTAACATTATTCCGCGGATTTCATTCGACTTTATGAAGCAAAATTAGTTAATTTTTGGTCATAGCGGTGCATGTAACAGTGGCTACATAAAAAGATCTAATATAACTATGGATACCGTTTAAAATGTTAATGGTTTTGTGTATCTGTAATTTGTTTAATATTTTTAATACATTATTATTATTATTTATATTATTATTATTATTATTATTATTATTATTATTATTATTATTATTATATTTTATTATAGGTCAGTATAGTCCTGATAGGCCACCATCTGGTGGCCAATATATTTTTATAATAAAAATTAAATAATACAATAATAATATAATATAATAATAATAATAATAATAATAATAATAATAATAATGAATTTAACATTTTAAAACATTGGAGCTAAATCTTAATTAAATGTAGGTATTTCAAGAACTAATCAGATTTCAGCATAGGACACAATGCCACCTAGTGCCTGAATGTTGTAATTCTAAACAGAAAGGATACTATCATAACTATATTTCAAGTGCATTTGAAATGCATGCTTGTATGCATGCATGTATGTATGTATGTATGTATTTAGTTTGCAGATTGACTCTCAGACAGGCACACACCGCATACACACAGTCTCTCTGCTGGTAATTATAAATTGTATATAATTCAATGTATAATTGAGAGACCAAGAAAAAAAAAGTTCTGTGGGACTGGAAAAGTCCCGTAATTTTTTCTGCAATGTACCCGAGTAACGTGATCTGCAGCCAGCCCTGTACTGACGCTGCCGAAGGATGGGCCAACTCGATTGCTATCTAGCAATGGGGTGTCAGGTACAGTACAGTAAGAAAGGGAGTCATTGTAATCACATTTCCTTTCAGAAGTACAGCGCTGGTAATCCCCCTTGTAGCCACAAACAGTGGGCATCCGCGGGTACAGCTGCCTGGGAATCTCCACAGCCAAGTGCCTGCCCGGGCCCCGCTTCCGCTCTTCAAATAGCCGCTCCGCAGTGCCACTGAAACTGGGTGGAGATAGCCATTTCAATAGTCTCAGTGTTTAAAAACTGCTGCAACAAAAGGAGAAGTGGGTCTCACACAAATTTAATAATACTGGATCTGGATAACAATTTAACAAACCAGTAACGGCAACTGGGAATCTGGGATAAAAAAAGAAAAAGAAAAAACTGACATTATTTTGCAGCAGTATTACTTTATTTGCAATAAAGTGAACCCTAGAATATACAAAGCTGGGGCCTATTCCAGCTTTGTTGCAAACCCCTCATATCAGGGTCTTATTTTGGTGGAATCATTTTCATGCTGCTAAAACAATGTGACTCTTGTCCAAGTCTGTCAGCCTCATCATTATCCTGCAACAGAGGAACAGTCACATATTCATCGGCCATCATTTCCAGAGGGCTTAGACAGTTTTCTGGGAACAGGTTACTTCCTCTTCCTCGTGAATATTAATCACAACTGTACTTTTCCGTTAGTATTTGAGTGCTGTGTGTTAGCACCGGCACTGGGGTCTCACAGGAGGAATAAAACTAAAAAACAAAAGGAATCGAAGAGGTTTAAAAGAGGAATCCCTATTGAGCAGAATTTGATATAGATTCTGCTGCAGAGGACACTGGTGCTGACAGCTATACAGAAATACAGCATGTAGGGACCCTGAGTGAGCACACTAATAGACAGACTGCACAGCTATACATTACTGTACTTATTTAATATGCAGTGATGTCGCTATACCTGATCACACGACCTCCTTCTCTACAGCGCTGGTATCGCTGTTGCGATGCGATGCTCTGCTCTGCCTATTTGACTACTCTGCCTCCCACTCCTGTCATGTCAACCTCATCATTATCTTCATCAGAGGAAAATATTAATTATTCATCACCCACGATCCTCCCTCCCTAGCCTGTCCTGTCCAGTAGGTCATGCTGTCTCCCAGTCCTCAGCTCTTACCCAGTGTGGCACATACTGCCTCCCAGTCCTCAGCTCTTACCCAGTGTGCTGTATGCTGCCTCCCAGTCCTCAGCTCTTACCCAGTGTGCAGCACACTGTCTCCCAGTCCTCAGCTCTTACCCAGTGTGATGTACGCTGCCTCCTAGTCCTCAGCTCTTACCCAGTGTGCAGCACGCTGCCTCCCAGTCCTCAGCTCTTATCCAGTGTGCAGCACACTGTCTCCCTGTCCTCAGCTCTTATCCAGTGTGCCACACACTGCCTCCCTCCCAAGCCCCCTTCTTGAGGAGCCCAGCCTGTGAAGATGCATTCGATACCATTACCTTGTTCCGCAGGAATGTCGAAATGATTTCCTTAATTTTATAATGCAGAGGGCTCCCTTTGGTTCAATTTTCAGCAACATCATAAAAAGCTGGAGTTGTAAGCGAAGCGGCAGCATCTGTTTTTCGCATTGACGTGGCTTTAATGATCAGGTAGTAAAAGTTCAATTTGATGGAAATTATAACAGATGTTCCAGGCAATAAACTCTGGATATACACGTTCTAGCAAGCAGCTCCAACCACCTCCTACATGGCTTTTTATATCACTGTTTTGT
Organism: Polyodon spathula; assembly: GCF_017654505.1. Classification (NCBI taxonomy): domain Eukaryota; kingdom Metazoa; phylum Chordata; class Actinopteri; order Acipenseriformes; family Polyodontidae; genus Polyodon; species Polyodon spathula. The sequence continues at coordinate 12,093,603 of NC_054541.1, read as the reverse complement.
CTCTCGTAATTTATAAAGTAGAAAGCATTTCTAAACAGAGCTTTAGCTCCAGCAATGCTGTGGATTCTCCTGTCGTTCTCACCGGAACTCCTGCCTCCTAACAAGATTAATCAAACGCTGATCTTCACACATCTCAGAAGCTCGGCAGTGTCACTTGCCATCATTTATTGGATGGCAGACCTCTATAGAACTTGTTAAAATGTTGTCTCCAGCACAGACAAACTCTACCCTTGAACAAGAACTGATGGAGGCACCATTCTTGAAAGTCCTGCTTACTGTTTTGGGACTGGGTTACTGTTATTATTATTTCTTGTCCACAGCCTATAACCTTGACAAGAAATCCTGTGATTGGCACTGCGAACAACACAGTGCCAAGACTAGAAACTTGTTCCTCCTCACTGATCAAAGTGAACAGAATCCTCTCTGTGGATCACGAGAATTGCACTGCAGTGTTTCTCTCTCCTCTCTGCACCTGCTCCCCCTCTCCACTCTGACACCACCAGATCACATAATATAGATGCAATACACTGCATATAAATATTGTATCAATATAAAAGTTACAGTAGCAAGAATGCACAACATACAACAATATGCCGAACTTTGAAGTATTGCCATTGCCAGTCTGTATTCATGGTCAGATTTATTTAACAGCAATACACAACAACACAGATAATGGGCACTAGATAAACAATGCATATTGAAATAAGAACCAGGACTACCACTGAATGTACTTGTGGACCAGGGTGCTACTGAATCTTGCTTGTCAATCACGGTTTCATGACAAACACCTAGAAATCTTCCCATCATATACAATAGGCTGAGTATTAGTGTGAGAACGTGAAGCTCACATTGTGTACCTCCCAGGTTCTCACGGGAGAGAATGGCAAGCAGGGCTGCAGGCTCGGATACCCTGGGAGCTGGCAGAGAGGGGAGGCTTGTGAGAGGCGCTGGAGGAATGTGCTCACAGAGAGACAATGGCACTGGGAGTGCTACCTGCTGGACCTGACAGCGACGACACTGCAGAGAAATGTTTGAACACAGCTGAGGTATTCCAAGGACAAAAGAAGTAGTGTGGGAAATGCTTTGAGTGAAATCTTCCGACGAGACCAAACCCTGGGGTCCTGCTTAACTCGCAGAGAAAATCATATTGCTTTCTGTCATTCCTGACGCTCTTGACAAATAGCAATCCTAAAATAATAATAATAATAATAATAATAATAATAATAATAATAATAATAACAATAACGGTGCAAAAATCGAATTCCTGTTTGAAAGCTTGCTGAAGCTACTGTTGTATCGTGGATAAATACAGTAACAGGTTTGAACAATAGGAGTTCCAGAGGTCACTTTTATATTTCCATTGTTTCTTTAAAGTATTGATTGATTGGTATTGATTATTTATTTTCCAGCGAGAATGATCATAACCTGAACACAATTGAACCGATCTGACCTTAAAACATACCTTTATCTATATCAGCTTCAGTAGCCAAGCGCTGTTACATTCCTACTGGAGAACTCAAACACAAATGACAGTCATCAGTAAATCAAAAGACCAATACAAATACAAACAAGTGTATTATTTAGTGGTGTCTGATACACCACAGATATGGAATGTAACCACTAGGGAGCACAGCTTGTTATGCAGCCTTAAGTGGGTTTGTTGCACATCCCACACAACTGCTGTTTTGGTCTGTTTTTTTATGATATTGCTACCACAATGACAATGCCACTTCCCTTTACTCCTGCACAGTATCAGGGTGTTGCAGCGCCTGCCTGCCTGGCTGACAAGGAGACAGAAAGTGATTTGTCTCCCCTCCCTTCCCCTCCTGTGTGTTGATTTATTTCAGCTCGTTCTCTCATTCTCCTCTTTCACTCGCCCAAGGCAGGCTGTCAGATGATGATTCCTCACCGGAGACACCTCTCAGAGACACACTGCCAGCCCATGAGCATTAGGGAGACTGTAGGGTGTCAAGGGACGCGATGTTCAAAAAGGGGGGGCTATTGTGTTGTCAGTGTGAGGATCAGGAAAGGGGTTCCCTTCCTTGGAAACTGTCACCTGAGATTTCTTTAAAAGGTCAAAAAAATAGCTGCATAAAAACAGCTCAAAATGCCATGCAGTATTTATAACAACTCATTCATATATACAGTAATATCATTGAAGGTGTGCAAAACCCAACACTACACATGTGGTTATGGTGCTGGCTCACATACACTGCCGTTTTTAAATGCTCCCCCCCCCCCCCCCCCATATCCCCATATCAGTGAGGTGAGATGAGGTTAAAAGGTCTATAACCACACATGCAGACAAGCCCAGTTCTTTTACACTGTGGTTCAGGTGCTTGCGTTGTGCAGGGTTTCCTGTCAAGCCTTCACCCTGTTATGTGTAGTCAGTCCAGCTCTTTGCTTGCTGTTGTTGTTTATTATATGTCTTTTTATTTAATTATGTTGTCGACACAGTGTAATTTTATAATAAATATAATATATTATATATATATATATATATATATATATATATATATATATATATATATATATATATATATATATTAATAAGAATTCTATAACAAGTCATAAGAGAATAAACAATTTTTTAATGAGAGGCAAGTGGTCTCAGTCCAAGGATGCATGCTTATAAATAAGGCTGCACCCACTTAGTTTTAGTTATTGCCCCACCCAAACTCTGAGTTTATTTGGGCATCCAAATCTTACTGTGAGTACAGTCTCATGTTTTAGAGCAGATCTTGCTTTTGGGCAGGGTGGTTTTTTCCTTATTAGACCCTGACTGTACCCCAGGCAGCAGCTCATGGGACCAGGGAACCGTGCGCTGCTACAGCAATTGATTTTGGATCATTACCAGCCGCAGTGCAGGTGGAGCCCGGGGTTTGTGATTCATGGTAAAGACGTTCACAAAGTTGATAGTGCACACGCATGTAGACACTTGTGTCTCTTCAAGTCCTTTCCACTCTGTGTCCACCAAGTCTTTAACAGGGTCTCAATTGCATGACTCCCTTGTACAGATGTTTAGATGTAGATCAACATGCGTGGGCTAAATTTAGATACAGAGCTAGTGCCAGAGCCAGAGCCAGAGAGATAGACATAGAGATAGAGATAGATAGAGAGATAGATAGATAGAGAGAGAGATAGAGATAGAGATAGAGATAGAGATAGAGATAGATCTTACATATCTTCTCCAAGCATTTCTTGAGAAATGTCCCCAACAAATATTGGAGGACATAAGGGCAACCATCCTCATTAAGTGTATTGAGATGTCAAATTGTATTTATTTTCTTTAAGTAAAGGTTCTTTGAAGTTTCTTTTTTGAATAAGCCCTGCATGATGACTTTCAAGTGGGCATAGCCTTGCTTGTATTTAGTGTACACAGTCTGCAGAGTGGAGGAGAGAGGGGAATTCCAAGGCAATTGAGCTGAGAAACTGAAAGAGCTGTAATAGGCTTCTTCAAGAAGCGCCAAGTAAAACCTAGCAAAGGAATAATAATACTACTACTGCTACTACTACTACTACTAATAATAATAATAATAATAATAATAATAATAATAATAATAATAATAACACTTTTGGATCGGTCTGTTAATATATTGTCTATTGCTTTGAGCACACAGATCAAAGCCAGTAAAACAGAGTTTTGAATCCCGGCTTTGACATTTAACACAGTAACATGATAGCCACATTTTCGCCCGAGTCTGAAGACACCTTGAAGTTCGAGTTCCTTTGTAGTTAAAGGTGCTCAGGGTGTGCCGGAAAAGTCCTGGATAGATTCATACCCCCGGAGAAGGAAAGAATCATTAAGGCTCTGGCTTGGCAAAAGTGTCCTTTTTAGTAAACAAGCATATGACCTTGGAGGGTTGGGAGGGAATTCAGCCCCTTGTGTGTCAGCCCCAGCCCAGCAGCAACACCCCCTCCCCCATCTTAGCTGGTACATTACCATAGATAACAATGTGTGCAATATGTTTAGATATCTGATTTAGTACAGGGACAATGAGGAAAAACATACAGTATGCCTCTGCTAACGCAACTCTATTATTCATTAGCATGTATAGGACCCATTAAACAATCCAAATCAATGATAAAAACGCAGCGGCAAGTAACACAAATCAATGCCTGGTATTAGATACAGATGTCTTTATGGATTGGTGAATTTAGTGTGAGCCTGGCAGAGACGAATGAAACCAGATCCGCTCCCCTCTTCCTCGACCCTACTCAGCAATGCTTCTATCAAACAGCCTTGTCGACGCGCTCCACGGGGTCCATATCCATTACAAACACTGCAGAGGGGGGACGGGTCACCCCACTTTCCCTGCCGCAGCCCGACACGTTCACCCCCACTTTGTTTAGGATAGACCGATAAAGATTCCCACTAAAGAACGAGAAGTGGGGACCCTCCGTCTGTCACCCACACTAGTTATTCAGCTTCTTTATAGAAAGAACAATGAATGTGGATGATTGTGGTTCCTTGGCAATAATTATAAACACACACACACACACACACACACACACACAAACATATATAATTCAAGCAAATCCATCAAGCAAAGTGAAATACAACCTTTTTATTAGCATCGGCCACAGCATGAAAATAGTGCCCTAGCTATATACAAACTTTCAAACTTAAACAACATTAGCCTGCCTTACTTTTCTTCTTCACATAGATAGATAGATAGATAGATAGATAGATAGATAGATAGATAGATAGATAGATAGATAGAAATATTGGAGTTGTGTTCGTCATTTATTTTTTAAAGTTTAGATACTATACCAGCCCTTGGATCCACCACTGTGGTCATAAAACAATGTGTTAAATATAGAAAATGATTCTTGTGCATACCTAATGTTGAAAAATAGTATCAAAATAAAGATACAATTACTTAGTTTAGACAGGTATATATATAATTTCATTCTAACAATTGTAATCTTGGGACTGTGAGCGGTTTATGGAAAGACCTTGTTCATTTTAAGAGTGTTGTCCCCTCAGGAGATTGAGAGATGTAAACCTCATTACTGAAGAAGCTGGCCTGAGGGGGAGAACGTCACTTGCTTGTTCTATTTCTGAGAGCTGGGAGAAAGTCCAGGAGTAATGTGTTAATTTCCTCCACATCTGTCAGCAGGCTTCAGGTGCTGTATATCCACAATATAACCTCTCACTCTGTGTCAATCACACACCGCACTCCCAGACCCAGCTCTGCCTGCCCTGCAGAGCTCACAGTGTCTGCCTGTGTCTATGTGTTTAGAGGGGCTAGAGGTGAGGGAGAGCTGCCTGCTGTGCTACCAGCAAAATCCCTCGATCGCCATCGAACCCACCAACACACACACACAACAGACAGGGCACCAAATCATACCTACTATCTGCAGAAACATTTCTTGAATTCCCATTAAAGCTAAGGTGGTGATTTGAGGAACCTGCACCACTCTGGGTTAAGTCACAGGTGGGTTGTTTTTGACATCACATTATAAAGCTTTTTTTTTTTCAATCCAATACAAAGATGGGCCACACTCTTTCCCAGGCCAGTGGAAAGCTGCACTCCATTCCTTCGAAGGCGTGAAACGTTTGAGCCGTTGCTTGTCCTAAAGACCACCGTATCACACCGCTTACAACTGATTCTGTGCGCTCTGTTTTCGTAACACAGGGAACGTTTTGATGGTGGTGAGATTGAGGCTGCTGACACTCTAAAGGTAATACGTTTTATTCAACAACATCGAGTGTGAAAAATGTAATGAATTACTCCGAGTGTGATTCTTCTGTGAACTTATTCTCTCAACTGGCCCATCATTGAAAACTGTCCCTTTTTACACCTATGCCCCAATCTTTCTTTCTTTCATAGTTGTATCACTGCCTTGAAGCAGACACGTCATCGTCCAGCTCCATGTTTTTAAATGCACAACTCACATGGTACTGCTCCACACCCAGCCCAGCCCGGACTCCAAGCCCATCCCTCCCCCCTCGGTCCGCGGGCAGCTGTGATTAATGAAGACCTGCTCAGAGCCCCTGCTGCCTGCCCTGCATTATTGATGAGCCGCGCCGAGCGCAATGGGCTCAGTGTCCCATCAATTATTCAGCTCGGGCTCTGTAGAGGCAGATTTCTGAAGTGGATGATTTAATTAAGTGACAAGTAAAAAGGGTTTTAAGGTCCGGACCTTTCTATTAACCTCATCGTTTTATTGATAAACTTAAAGATGGAAATGAATGCTAATGTATTAGGAGCTATGATTTATTAATGGGGACTAAGTGCCCTGTTTAGGCTTGCTTTTCTCTCTCTCTCTCTCTCTCACCCTCCTTTTCTTTTGCACTCTCTCTCTCTCTCTTTCTCTCACACAATATCTCATTCTCTGGACTTGTAGGGCAGGATGCAGGAGTGTTTGCCTCTGGTTTGGTTTCTGTGTATGGAGCTCTTGGTTGCCAGTGACTGAAGATGTTTAACACAGAATTAGCTTATCCCTTCAGAAGGTGGCAACTGCATGTCCCCCTGTCTGGTGAATAGGGAAGAAGAGACAGCTGAGAAAGACTCTCTCTCGCTGCAACAGGAATAACATGAACACCTCTGTCCTTTCTTCTCCAGTTCTGTCTATTAGACACATTGCTCTCTTTTTCACCTTCCCCTCTTCCCTCTCTCTCTCTATTTCCCTCTACCCTCCTCTCTTCAAGCAGCCTGTTTGACACCAGGAATGATGAGCATTTTCTCAGTGGAAACTAGATCCCAGCCATCGATTGCACTTTCACTCCATCCAAACGACCCCCCTCTACCCATCACTGCCAAGCCAGGCCTGGTCTCCATCTCTGGTTGGGAGGAGCATCGTTCCACTGCAAATAAACCCTCTGCAGTAGAGCTCATTCAAAAGAAGACTCAGACTGTATGGACTTCAACCATAGTTGCAGTCTGGGACACAGAAGCTCCAACTAGTCAGGACCCACGAGCGTGCCCCTTTCAAACCCTAGGCTTTCTATTCTGCACTGTCCACCACGTCCCGGGGTCCAGCTCCTTTGTGTAACGTGGTGTTCATACAGGGCGGGAAGGGCAGGAGGGGTGAATAGGTTTTTCTAGGCAGCGCAGCGGATTTGTGGGTTGGCACAGAGTCGGAATGTGTACAGTAAGCTTGCCATCTGAATGTCTGTGGGATTGTGGGATTGCTTCTGTGTAAATTAAAATCTCCCCTAAAAGAAACAGAGTGTTCTGCCAGTTCTACTGCAGTACAAAGTTAGCAACACCTTTTTTAATTATAGATAGAAACAACGGGCTCAATTCAAGGCATGTTTTCTAAGGACTTTTTTTTTTTTTTTAAAGAGTGTTTATAAAACATTCTCTTAGGTTAGACAATGCTTTGCAAATTTAGAATAAACCCTGTCTGAAACAAATAAAAATGGGGTTTGTGAATCATAGACTTTATTTAATTAATCAAAATTGACTTTAACAAAACAGGCCTATCTATAGCAATTCATATTAATGGCATTTGTTTCGTTTTAAGGCAAGTCTTTCAGAGAATTGGGTCCAAAGCACAATAAAAACAAGCAGATCCTAAACCATGAATTATGGTATTACAAATGCAATGCAATGAGGCTGTTCAGAAGAATTTGACACTGTAACATCACAGTTGAGATCCAGCCTCGCAGTGGAAATAATACTGCACCCACCCACCTCCACTACAAACAGCACCGGGGAACACAAATAAAACCACGCTGATGTCAGGACGTTTTAGTGATAGCACATCTGCACACAGGACCAGCCTTATTTATACTGGCCTCGGACCACGGCAGGGGCTACACACAACCATCTGTACACATGTGTTAAGTATTGCTGGTTGCTGTTATTTATCTGGCAGTTGTAACAAGCCTGCTCCAACCCCCTTGACATCTGGCATTAGTACATTGTTCAGACATCATATTCATTGACACTCCCGGATTACAACTAGCATCAGCACGTTTCTGCTCCCCCTTTTGCCTATTCAAATCTCACCTCAGCAACATAGTCCTGAATGCAAGACTGGATCCACCACACACTCCTGCCTTCCATAATGGACACACTACTGCCTGAAGTTCTTACAGAGATGGCGGGACCTTGGTATTTGTTTAGCTTATAAAAGAGTGATCACGCTTTTACTGTCCTTTACAGTACTTGTCTATGCCATTACCTTGATTTTTCACTGTAATATCTTGCAAGGGGATTCCCTTATTACAGCAAAACAAATTCTACTCCATGTGTGTCCTAAGGAGGCATGACCAGCTCACCCAGCAATGTTTGATTATAATGTTTACCAGAAACTCTCTGCAGCACTGCTGGCTGTCTGCACACTCTTCCAATGCCCCCTGCATCTCAAAGCACCCCTCTCACCCACATGTATCCACTAAGCATGCATGGTGTGTACCCTGAGGATTAGGACTGTGAAAATGGAACCCCCTCAAATGTTATTGGTGGATGTATACAGTATGGGGTTCGTAAGTGGCTTTGAGATGTGATCCGCTGATTAGCAGCATTTCAAAAGCAGTGCGAGCACCTGACTGGGATCCTGAGAGCAGTGAAGTAGAGGGCTCCTACCTCCCCTCCCTGGAGCTCTGAGAGGGGGTGACAGGTGGAGGAGCAGAGCTATTGACTACAAAGCGAGGATTAAAAAGACAACAAAGAGAGGGGTTTCATTGAGGATTTTTCACAGTGTACGTATTCTACAGCACATGTCAGTAAGTTTACGCACAATGCCATTTTGTTCTTCTATACCTGCACATGTGGAATGATAGATATGACTTTAACTGGGTTGGCCCCACTTGCTCACCACTATGCTATACTATACTGTTCTGAACTATACTGTACTGTGGGAGGAGCCAAACAGTAATAAACAAGCCAAAACAACTCCAAACTGGCTCAATCTAGCGGTGCTGTGCCTTATCGTTTGTGTCTGCCACTGGCATCACCAAGTCTCTACTCTTCTAGAACAGTTTCCAGGGAGATCTGCACTACTCGTGGCTTCAAGTCAATTATAGGAACATGATTGATAGCAGATGAGAGTATCCTTGGTTTAATTACAGCACTGTCGATTTCTCTATGCCATCTGAATCCCCTAGAACCCATAGCTAAATAATATATGAGGGCCAGGGTGCCAAGCTGCAAGCACAGCGTGTTCGCTCAGTGATTTAAGAGCGCAGGAGAATGAAAGCGCACATAAATCAGCAGGCGCAGGACAATAATGTAATCGTGAAACGCATCCAGATTTTCACCAAGGTAACCGAGACGTGTGAGAACACCACGCAGAGACAGATCCCGAGAAAAGCAATCCCATCACAAAATCAATGAACAGGACAGCGCAGAGAACGCCATTCCCCTGCACCGAGGCCTGCGGCACTGAACCAGACCCTCAATACATATAGAGGTGCTGTCTCAGCATTTCACCATATTAAAAACAGTCAAGCATGAATGAAGGACCCTTAGAAAGATAAAGCATAGAACATCTACAATGTATCGTCAATATGGCCAAACCATGCATGAATGGAACTGCGATAGTGTATAGCGATTGAGCACGGCAGTCTCATTTCTACCTGACAAATCTCAATCCCAATGGCTGAACGAGATCCTCTGTGTTTTACAATGCTGGTCCCTGCTGGCTGAAGGTTGTTCAGCTGGTTAAATGTAAAGGTGTGATCCCGTTCCCCCCTCTCTTCTATTCACCAGCAGCACAGGAGAATCAGTTGGAATTGCCATCAGGGTCAAGGCAGCGGTGTTCCAGTAACAGCTACATTAAAACAGACATTGAAATTTTTATAGCTGTGTGAATTCTGGAAACCTGCCCACGACTTGAGCCTTCAGATTAAATGTGCTTCCAGCAATTACTCTCAGGTGTCTGCAGAGAATTTAACATTTGCCTCCCACCTGTAAATCACATCTCAGTCAGAATACCTTTACATACCTTCACATTTAAACTGCTTAGACTGTACAGAACACTCAAACCCATTTCCTTTACAATGCTCTTACAGTTACTCTGACCCATACTTTGGTTTCTCACCCTCCCCAAAATGCATGCTGTAACTTCTCTTCAGATCTGGATTTTAATGGATTGAATCAGTTTTTTTTTTTTTTTTTTTATGTAGCATTTAACATTAATGTCTACTTGGAGTAGAGAATTACACATACGAAAAATATTTCCCCCAAAAAAACACATAAAAAAACAAATATGAAAAATATTTCACAATTACATTGCAAGCATGTTCAAGGTAAACACTTGCCCGCTGTGATGAAAACCATCCCCTAAATTTGATACAAGACTGGCTGCGAACAAACTCAGAAACAGTGTGTAAAAGATTCCTGAAAAAAAAAAAATCACATTTATATTTTGAGCCACTTTTTGTTGCATAATCAGCTGCAAAGAGACGTCATGCTTGCATAAGATCAATGCAAGGGTTGCAAAATGTGGCCTATATTTAACGAAAATATATATATAAAACATTGAACCAAACAAAGGGGTTGCATTGCCCCTCCAGTAGCAGGACAGGCTCAAATATACCCAGGACTCCGAGGTGACCGGCTATAGATCAAATTGCCAAGGCCACAGAAGCAAGGCTCCAGTGCTGTTTTAGTTGCAGTGGACAATAGATTTGTAAATGTTATAAAGGGAGGAAAGCCTGGTAGACTGTTTAATCCTGGCTAGAGGCAACATCGCGACTGGAAAAAAACAAACACAACATATCGGTGTCTCTGTTTCAATTCAGGTGTTTCAGTGGGGGCTTTGCTATGGAATATCTTAAATATGTCAAACTAAGACCAGTCTAGTGTTTAGCCGTGGACTATGAGGCAGTGTGGTTAGGGACGAGGGACTGGGTAGAAGTATGGTCTGACAGTTCTGGTCTACATTTAGATTGATGCTGCTAAATTGTCAAGAATTTAACGAAGAATATACAAACTATGAGTGAATTCCCGAAGGAAACCCTGAATCAGCTTTAATTCATGATGTTAATATATAGATTTGTGGTCTGACAGGAGGAAAAAAACCTCCAATTACAGTTAAATGCAAGTTAAATCAATGCAACGGAATTCAATAAAATGGAAGTTAAAAGAAGTCCAATGAAAAGTGTTTTTCTGCAACCCCCTCTATACTGGATACAGATCACCCTGCCTGCATTCCATCACTGCGTAAAGAGGCTGGGCTCATGTGGCATTTATTAGCTTCTGGTGCATTAATCAGCCTTGTTGTAATTCCCACCCCCCTGAATCCCTGTGTGCCAGACCCCCCCCCCCCCCCTCCCCATACCGCTGTGTGATTGACAGCCTCATGCACTCCAGTGGATTATGGGGGATTGAGGGAGGATTAGGCAGTTTTACCTTCATTAACCTGAACGTTTACACGAGCTGTTCTTTATAAATAAAGAGCTTGAATTCCCACAAGTGTCTACTTAAGCAGTTTCTACCCCGTTGATTGAGATTGTGACAACATGAGCAGGGTGTTTTATAAGAGAGCATCACACAGATCACTATCCAGGACCCTGCAGTACAGCACAGCGCAGCAGGGTGGCAGACCAAGACGAGAGAGCAGCAGCTGTCCCAGGAATTTACGTTACACTTTGCCTGGTAGCTTGACACCAAGTAAAAGTGAGATTTAGGATTTTATAATTACAATTTCCTCGCTGGAAATGAGGCCCAAGGTCCAAAGGTAGCTGCGTAAATTAGTAAATTATTCTTGGGAGGGGGGGCGGACGACTCCAAAAACAAAGCTACACACACTTTTTTTTTTTTTTTTTTTTTACGTCTATACGTGCAGAGCAAACCAAATGTGAAACGTAATAAAACAACAGTCATGTGTACAATAAAATCCAGCCCCATAAAATACCGAAGATTGAACCCAGCTTCTTCTGCAGTTCTGAGTAACCCTTGGAAGGTATGTGAATATTTAACCCTTTCATTTCATTTTAAAAATTCACAAAAACAAATCTTGCAAACTTTGCCCAGGAGCAAAATCTTACTGGCTTAATGTCTCCAATGCAGTTAGATACACTAACGAAACTGAACGTGTGCAGTACACTGAATGGTCAATGTTCACTTTTTAAATACAGGCACCCCCTCCATTATCTTCCAGCCATGACAGCAGCGAGGTTAGGGTTAATCACACAGCTGCTCCTGTCCCAGCAGCCGCTCACAGTAAAGAGACCTGCTGAAAGCGAGCAGTGGCTGAGCTGTTCACTTGGGAAACACTGAAAACTGGAAGACACTTTAATAGGATTTCTTTTCTTAGTCTGTAAAAACTCTCTAGACCGTACATGTTTGAAATTTTTTGATTTATTTTTTAAACAAGCATGACCAGTTGAAAAGCAGCACAACAAGCAGATCTAACTAGTACCACAACCCAGAGCTTCCAGTAAGAAGGGAGGGAGGTGAAACAGTTAAGTGGCTTGCTCCCCAGTAACATCTGTTAGTGATTTGCCGAGTGCTTGGGAGTGCTTGCCAGGGTGTTTTGACTGGACTCTTGAGTGGTATTTCTTGTACTTTCTGGTTGTTTGTTTTTCAATAACAAATGGGTTATTAAATGGCGGGGACACGGCAGAGTCCCTGGCAGAGAAACGCAAGCAGAGGCCCGTTGAGTTCACTACAGACACCTCTCCCACGGAATCAATCTCACCCTTCACTCCTTCAAATACTGAGGAGGGGATTGAGAGCCTGTGAGGTGAGAGGTGCTGACAGCACGGGGGACTGAAGCCTTCAGTCTATAAAGGTACAGTAGCCCACAGACAGGGGTATACAAACACACACACACACAAGGCCAAGCATACAGAAGCATTGTGTGTTCACAGGACAGGTGGTGCTGTTACAAAGTAGGTGTCGGGGAAAAGGAACGGGAGGAATAGTGTTCTTTAATTTAGCCAACCTAGTCGGGTGTGGTGACACATTTAGGGCCTGTGAAAGGTCTGTGCAGCGCAGATACTAGGCTTGGTTGAGTGACTGTAAAACTGTGGACCCTCTGGGGAGGCACAGGTGGGTACAGAAATATTGTACAGTATGAAAAAGACACACTGGACAGCTATGCAATATTATCTTGACTTTTCGCTTAAAAAGGCAAAGCATGGTATTGCAAAGTGCCCTTCCCTGTGTATTTTGTGTTGTGTGTTAATGTTAGTGTATAGTCATTGGTACACGGGTTATAAACTGATGTGTAACACAATTGTTTAAAATGTATATTTGTATTTAGGCAGGAGGATTGCACAGCACTTCACGTGGAAGTAAAATGTAATAATATGTGAGCATGGGGAATTGCACTTTATTAATTCACGTGTAGTTGTACCGCGACTCCAATTGAATGATTGATTAGCAATCGAGTCTCGGTACAGCTGCATAAAAGCAGCATGTTTTCACTCACTCGGGGTTGTGTGTTCGGTGAGTGGAGAACGGGATTGGAGACTGAAGTAATTTTAATAGATATAATAATAGAAGCTCACTGTGTTTTGTCTGTATAGTCCGTTTTGTTTGTCTTTTTGTTTTGGCTATGAGTGCTGTGTCCTGTCTCGTTTGTCTTACAACCTTTTATTTTCTGTCCGTCTGTTCATTATTAAATGCTGAGCGAGACCATTCGCTCAGCTTCACCAAACTCCACCTCTGTTGTTTATTTCCTGGTTCCTGGGTTTCTGGTCTGATGTCACCCACTGCAGCCATCTTTGTGAAACATCGGTACAAACCTGAGCAAGACACCCTCTGGTGAAGGTTAAACTGGATCTCCAAACTGTTCATTCCCCCAACACTGTACAGACCCTGTGCTACACCCCAGAACCTCCCCCCTTTGCACTTTACTCGGCTGTAAAGACAATTCATTTCAAAATAACCCAACCAAAAAATAAAAAGTCACTTGGCATTAACTTGAAACGTTTTGGACTAAGCCAGCAGTGTTGGAAGCAGCGCTGCTAAAAAGAAATCTAAGAGCAGAGCACATTTTGTGCAAGACGTCAACTCTTTGATGGTAATTCTCTGTGATGCCTGTTTGGTAGCTCCGCTTCACACAGCAGCCAGGCTCCCGGTACAACCTGCCACCTCAAATCTCAGCTCTCAAACTGAGGGCTTCCGCGCCTTCCGCTGGAAACTTTAAACCTGCCGCCAGCCTCCACGCAGCTCCCAGGCACTGCCACCGTAGGGCAATGGCAGATCACTGTCTGACAGCGAGTAAAATGATAGTGTTTAACTACACTAGTCTTTATCTTGTAGCTGCTTTTCTTCCAGGTGCTACAGAGTTCTGCAGCAATCTTCCAGGGAGTGCCTAGTTAACTTATCTTGACCTATAGGAAGATGAAAGTGTTTACAATTAGTACAGTAATGATTGAAGACTACTGGCACTGGAATACGTTTTTGAAGACTGTTGGGGTACCAGTAACTTTCATTTCCTCCATTTTAGGAAGGGCTGCCTATGTGGTCAATTAAAAAGATATGAGAGGGTTGGTGAGCCTAGGATTAATGTGACCAGTGCCAGAACCTACAACCAAAATGATTAACCATACCGAAAAGTCCATGGAGTCACTGAAAAGATGTTACTTTGCAAAATGTACTTTAAATAGAAATAACCCTGTTTATACCCTGAACAACTTGCGTGCATATTGCTTTTGAGATAATAGAACACCTCAATGTGACAATGTTTACCGAAGTAGCCTAGGGTTGCAACAGGGCACGCAACGCTTGGTTAAACAGGAATGTCTTGAGCATTTCTTTGTACCGAGAAGGTTCTCAGCACCTCTGTCCTCCTTAGAGAGCGCATTCCAGTGAGATGGGGGAATAGCAGCTTAAATCCTGGCCTTGGAGAGATGGCCTGTGACCGAGGAATCTGGTGGGGGTTGGGGGACATCTACAAACTTATGCCTGCACACGTGCACAAGAAAGCAAGCAAGGCGGCACTCACCCAAACATTGGTCTTCTTGGCTTCAGTTGGTTACCCGGTGAGTCTGGTGATCAGGCAACTGCAGTCTCCACCGTGTGCTCTCTACTAAGTCCTGTGTGATGCTTAGAGCCCATACACATCATGCTGGAGTGCCAGCAGGATTATTCTTTATCACTGCAGCTACTGTATGCTAGCTGACAGAGCAGGTAGACAGCAGGTCATTGCTGGGCTGCTGCAGATCAGATTGATTACATAAGCAGGTTTGACGCCAGGGAAGCATGGCTTCTTCTAGCCATGGACCCACCAGCTCAGCCACATCCTCATCACAGCAGCAAAGCGACTCTCCCTGCTGAATTCCTCCCAATTATTACATTTAGCCCTGGCAGAAATCAGAGCAGCCTGCTATGTGTCCTCTGTGCTTGGGGCTTTTATTACCTCTGACAGGCTTTAACTGGTTTCAGATTGTTCTTCCTCCTTAATTCCTCGATTCCTCACTCATTTCTGTGATTTTTAGTCTGGGCAGGCGTGGGGGGGGGAGGGGGCGGTCGTCTGCACCCAAGGTCACATCTAGGTTAGACTTTGACTAGTGAGATGATGGGTGGTGAACTTTCCATCTACTCAAACTATATGCAGATAACAATAGAAATACCCACCTTTTGGGGTTGCCATCTGTCTTGCAACACAGGTATCTATTCACAAAGCACCTGTGTTATTCAAAGAACGTTTTTAATTATAAAATACTGTTTGATATTCATAACATTGTCCTGGACTCTTGTTGCACTCTTTAGCAATAGATGAGGCACATGAATGTCAGACTTTATGAATTAAATCAAACTGGATCCCACTATCACCAGCTCTTCCAAGAACAAAGCATTGCGACTACCGTCCGCAGATCAACCAGTTAGAACAATCGGAATCATCATAATCAAAGTGCAGCCGAAGATCAACCAATTAGAACACTCGGAATCATCATAATCAAAGTGCAGCCGAAGATCAACCAATTTGAACACTCGGAATCACCACAATCAAATTCAAAGTGCAGTCAGGCTTCCACTAAGCATCCTATTGCAGCTTTTCAATCCCTGCTAGTTTTAAATAATAATAATAATAATAATAATAATAATAATAAAGCTGAAAACCTTCTGACGATGATACTGATAATATACTGATGCTGCGATGTAATAATAATAATAATAATATTAATAATAATAATTTCTCTCACTATTTCTGACATTATATCAACAGCTCTTTACAATGGAAGGATTTTACGTGACAGACAATTGAAATGAAGGCTGGAGGTCATCTCTACCCATCACTCATTATCCAATCCATCACTCCAGCCCCCACAGGGGATAATTAGAGAAACCAGAAAACAGACAGGTTTGTACAGTCCCCTGAGATTGGGGGGGGGGGTCAACATTAGATGAGTTTGAGGTGTGTACTGTATGTTTATATCCTCTCCCCAACAGCCTATATCAATACCCCAGTGAAACTAGTAGCTATGACTAGTACTGACACAAGAAACGCTTGCTGAACTATTGACCTTTTTTTTTTTTGGTCTAATGGAAATAAATACATCTCGATCCGTTAACATTTCTTGACTGATCGTATGATAAAAACACCCGAACAGCACTCCTACACTGTTTGTTTTTTCATATAATGTGATTTCTCTTTTATAAAAATGAGTTGGTGTAACCATGGTTTAGATCGTTACAAGTACAGTATTTACGCAAAGCACTGTATAAAAATGACTGTCAATGTAACAGATAATTCAAGGAACGCTGCAAGCATACTGCAGTATATTCATGTCAGGTTTATTCTGGTGAGATTCGATCCCATTCCTGCACATGCCCTTCTCTCCAGGCCTCTGTCAGGGCATGCAAACTCAGGAAAAGACTTTCTGCTCACTGCTGCTCCAGCTTGGGTCTCAACTCAACACTACATATTTATTGACAGCCTTTAAAAAAGATGCCCTGCCCTGCTTCCTCTCCCTTGGGCACACCGGCTGTCATCTCCTTCCCTGTTTATTACATCATTTGTCAAACCGAAGAGCTTTTTTTTTCTCTCCTAAAGAAATATTGTGCAGCAGGACAGGAGCTTAACTCCTTCTTCCCTTTCCTTTCCCTTTTAAAATGTAGAATTTATGGTTGGTTATTCTTTTGTGTACAGTATCCTCTTCCCTGAAGTAAAGCTACTCGCACAGGAATTGACTCAAGCAGCTGCAGGCTCACTCCATAAGGAAGAGCAAATGCAGACATGCAGCTACGGAAGAGTGTATTTTATAGAGCAGGGAGGTATAGGTGTTTTTTAGTTTTTGTTTAAGGCAAACACTTAAAATTCCTTTAAAAAACATTTTCCATTTCCATTGCTGCTATACGCAACACTTCCACAGGCAAAACAATCAATAAATAATTGGCGATCTGGGTTTCCAAGTACCTGACACAACATGTACCTGGTTCCTCTCTTTGCACACTATCATTTTCCCCATTTTTATACTATGCACTTGCCATGGTAAAGCACAGATAAGCATTGGTCTTTACAATACTTAGCTATGCTTTACCATGATTGCACTGTGCTTTATAACATTTTGCTATGCTTTTGACGTGGGACGCGTATATAAAGATCCTTACGCTGCATTCCTTACCTGTAACACACAGGCCAAATTTTACCTGTTGCACCTGTTAGGGCTGATATGTGTAGTGCAAGCTCAGGGGAGTTTACATCTATCCTGCACAAGATCCCAGATAGAAGATTATCAGCATCATTCAATGCAATACAATCACACCTGATTCCTACTACCAGCCTCTTTAGCCCTCTGCCAGACCCCTCTGTGTGCTTTCCAGTCTATCAGGTGCGTTGAAACTTTCTATTTTCCTGGACCTTCTTCCTTCTGGCACGGCCTTCTGCAGTGGAGTCATCTGAAAATGAGAGTCCGCACTGGCAACCTCCTCAGCAACTGAAATCACACAGTCTCCTGACAAAGATGTGTGGCTACAGTCTGGGAGGCTGTTAGGGTCAGTTGCACAGCAGTAAGAGTTCCAGGCTGCAGTACAGAAGACAGTAGTATGTGGCTACAGTCTGGGAGGCTGTTAGGGTCAGTTGCACAGCAGTAAGAGTTCCAGGCTGCAGTACAGAAGACAGTAGTATGTGGCTACAGTCTGGGAGGCTGTTAGGGTCAGTTGCACAGCAGTAAGAGTTCCAGGCTGCAGTACAGAAGACAGTAGTATGTGGCTACCATCTGAGAGGCTGTGGTTCTCACTTGCACAGTGGATAGAGTGTTAAGCTGCAATACAGAAGACAGTGGGTTTGAGGGGTAAGTGGTTGTGATAATGAGCCCCAACAACAAATATTTAAGGACTGTTTGCAAAAGAGGAACTCGCCCCCCGAAACTCTGATACCATGAGTATAGGAACCCTTCCAAAAAAAATGACTGTGGTATCCCGTGGCAAAAGTACAGTGAGATGACTGCAAAGCATATTCAACGCACAGGATAAGGAGGGAGACTGCTTTTAGATTTTGCATGGGAGAATGTACGGAAGAAAAATGATATGACTTAGCTTACAAGTTTGGTTTGTGCAGTGCAGGTATTGGTTTTGCACTGAGTTTCCGTTCAATAATAATTTAGTGAATTCCTAACAGTAGCATTACTACACACCCGAATACTGGGAGAGAAGGTGTGTGGTTCTGAAATGAAATTTTTATTTTGTGGAATAGGTTCACAATTTACAACTGCAGTAGAGTATATAATACGCAGCAGTGCTTTCATTTAACCTAAACTACTTGATCGATTTCTCTTCCTTGCAGAGTTCAGATGCCACATGGTGAGCAGGGTACACGTATTCTAAAAAGCAGTGGAATTGTTTTGCAAACATGCTGAATATGATCCATGTTGAAGGGAAAAGGGTAATAAAAAGTGAACTTCACCGTAGCTGGTCATGGAAAAGGGATGCAGATGAGAATCAAAGTTCCGTTAGCCACGCTAGCGACTCATTTAATAATAAGCATTGCGTTTCAGCCAAATTACTGGAACTGCTAAAAAAACAAACAGGACCGATCACTTCAACCTGCAAAACTCTATTAAAGCAAGGCTTCCAAAATGAAACAGTCTGATGCATGTTAACTTTATGCAGGAATCTCATATATGTCATTTTTGAGTATTGAAATATGGATATAACTGTCTGTGTGTGATTTATTAGGTTTTTCTGCAAGCCAAAAACATCTTTTTTTGGCCAGTTCTCAAGATATCAAAATGTAAAAGCAACATATGCAACCAAACAGACACTACGTATGTGAAAACTCAGAGATCAACCTCAATTGCAAATCTGGACTTTTCTTTTAAAACATAATGGTCCAGAACAAATTCAGGAGGCTGTGCAGAATGCACTGATGTTTAGCAGTCGAGAGCCCGGTGCACACACTACAGCTTATCAACCCAAGTGAAAGCTTCTTTCAAATAAGAGGTAGCAGAGAGGTAAAAACAAAACCTTCTCCTGCTGTCTGCAATGCAAAAATATTATCATAACCCTAAATATGTTAACTTACTGGCTGCCGCGGTTTCAATAGTTTAATGCAAGTTTATTACCTCCGAGGCCAGCAGGGCGGCTTCAGGTTTCTATTGCCGGGTCGCAGCAGAGGCACAGTGACTCGTCTGGCTCTGCAAGAGGCTGCCAATACAAATAAGGCAATTCCTTTCCAATTAGAGAAGGGAAGTGCACTCCACTCAGTGCCTGGCGCAGCCTGCTGTCTGCAATTAAAGCTGGGCTCTCTCGAAAAATAAGTTTAAAATTGATTGGGTTTCAGTCCAACGGAGTTTGTGTTGTTTTAATTGGATTTCATTCCCTGCAAAATCAGTGGCAGATGGAGCCATGTAAGGCTGTGGGGCTGCTGGAGAGTGGGCTCATTCAGTGTTTGCAGCTAAAAATAAAAGCTGATGCACATTATTGACTTCAAAGCAAAGTCAATAGTCCAGGTAGCCCAGATATTGTGGCTTATGGACTGGGAGGCTGTGTGCCCTAGAGTTGAAATATTTGGAGACAGTGTGGCCTAGCGGTTTGAGCTGAGGGACTGGGAAGCAGTGTACCTTGGGGATTGTACCCGAGTTGTAGTTGTGTTGAATAGTGGTTAGAGCACAGGGACTGACAGACAGATTCCATGAATTGCAAACAATGATGGCCTTTAAAACAGAAGGCTTTTCTTCTTCAGTCAAAATATTTTAAGAATTCCCTTCCTAAAGCAATGCTAGTTAGCAAACGGGACGTTTGAAAAAAATATTTTAAAAATGAAATATTGAGCTAGCTGGATCTCTACTGTTGCTGCATAGGCCAAGAGAGGTGAGGGATGTTAGCACCAGTTTGCCAACAGAAATAGCACTCTGAAGCCTAACAAGAATCATAATGGGAAAACATTCAATGGCGAGGCAGCAGTAATCTAATAAACTCTAACGCAATTTCTAAATTACTGGAAATGTAGCACAGGCAAATGGAAGACAAAAAGACAGTTCTTTGGGCAAATTGGAAAATTGAAAAGCATTTTGGATAAAAGAAGGAAAGAAGTGCATTAATAAACAGGTTTTTTCTTTAAAAAGCCCCTTTCCAGTTGTCCCTCGACAGCCTTAATAAGGTGAAATGAAATGATTTTTAGCTAAGGTTTCGGGGAGAATCAATGAGAAAACCGCACTGCTCTTTAACAAGGCAGCAAGTCCACAATCTAATGGAACTTTTGATGTGAACGTCAATGCTAAGCGAATCTGCCCAGCGGAAAGCACAGGAAAGAGATCTGGTTACCACAGGTTCAGAGCAATCGTTTAACCACGAAACAGACTGTGTGTGTGTGTCTCTGTGCGTGTGTAAAAATGTACTTACCAAAGCTGCTAGCAAAAACCTAGACAATGACTCAACCATGTCTTGGATAACGCTGTCAGGTTTACAGTTTTTTGTAAACGTGTAAACGGTATGAAGTAAACTAAACGGCACCCTTCAAACATGGGGGCTTTTTCTAGTATTACTAATATATCAATACATGGTTGTGTTGTTTTTTTTTTTGTTTTTTTTTTAAACTTTCAATTGAGCATTACACGTTATTTCACAGTACAGCCTTACATAATACACTTTTCTATTACGGTAGAAATATAATTTAGATTTTAAATTAGATACATAAAGATAGGTGTTTGCAGACATGCATTTTTGTGTTGGAATATACGTGGCTAATTAACATAAACCACGACCTTTATAATTTGAAACAACAACGATTTATTATTGAGCTGCGCCTACCTTTTGAATATAGGGCGTCCTTTTCTAAGTTCAGATGAAAAAAATTATAATTTTAAAACGTTAACCCCGATTGCATCACTATACAGCAAGGCAATTAACCCCACGTGAGACTGTGACAGGAAGTCTGGTCCGATGCATTGTGGATTGTGTAGTTTCACGTATTTAAAAAAAAAAAAAAAAACATCTACAGCTAATATTTGAGAGTAAAATTATAGTTTGTTCAATAATGACGGTTGCCATTTATTCGGTATGCCATTGCAGCATAATACAACAACTAAAAATATACAACGGCGACTCGTCATTGCTAGTTTGTAGTTTATGGATTTGCGAAACGTTTATTACGACTAAACTAAACACAGGCTTTTGAGAGTACTCTGTATAATTCACAAGCCAGTCCTGTAAGTGATACCTCACAGTGCAGGTCAATACCCCGACCTCTCACGCTGAACAGCAAACAGCAGAGAGCCGTGCCTGAAGGCACAGACCTGACTACACGCATGTGCAATGCTGTGTGATGCTCTCCCGCGGTACGCTCTGACCCTGCTGCTGAGACGAGATTAAAAACTGTACATAACTGCTCTTGCACCAGCGGCTCTGTACAGTGGAGCATGTGTGGAGAGCGCTTGCTCGCTAGTTTGCGCCTAGCCTCCGTCCTCTTAATGTGATGTTGAAGATTTTAAACTATAACTACAGTGTATTAAAATTTTAGATAACACTTTCCTTGTTACCACAATGAAATACAATTTAAGTTATTTTCTGCCGTTGAATTTATTTTTGCCTGGTGATACCCAGTCCCTGATTTGGATGCACAAAACTTCATAGGTTTGTTCCTCTCTTTCAAGTGACTGCTAGGGATCTATAAATATCCAGAGCTTTGTAAACAAAGCTAATTCCCATCAATGCGTTGGGGAGGGAGGGTCCCAGGGGCATTCATTGGATCCGCAGGCTGGTTCCCTGGGCAGTAGCTGCCTTCTGGCTCTCCCTGCTCCCCTCCCTTGTGCTCACTCACCCCCACACCACTTATCAACAGCTGGGAGGGGGGCTTTTAATACTGGCAGAGAAATGAGTAAGAAAAAGAACATGACAACATTGAAACCATGAAGGTATGAGAGGGAATTCTTCAGTCTTCAGGGACTGGGAGGCAGTGTGCTCTAGTGCGCTCAGGGACTGGGAGGCAGTGTGCTCTAGTGCTTAGCGCTCAGGGACTGGGAGGCAGTGTGGACCTGATTTTGACCGCTATTGGGTTTGACCGCTAGATTAACCATCCCTTGGATGTTTTTTTCCAGATATACTTTCTTGTTCAGCTGGTGGCATGATTAAATTAAAACCCAACCCCTGCTTTTGCTCAGAGTCTGAGAATCCATGAATAACAGATATTCTTCTACCCCCGGCTTGCATATAAAACATGTGTTTTTGGTTCTGAAACCCGCTCCACGAGCTCTGGAGCTCCCCAGATGTACATGCAGCCAAGCGCATGACCTTCTGCCAGCCGCATTTTCCCTGTTATATATACAGCGAGGGAACAGAGGATTACAGAGGAAAACTCAGGTCTCCTGTTTTTAAAGGTTTGGAGCCCAGGGCTAGAATTGGGTGCTGGACAAGCCAAAAACAACAAGGGCTCAACTTTAAACAACAAAGGGGTTCATTACCCAAGGGGAGGGGTTAGTGTGGTTAATATCATAAGGGGAGGGGTTATCACACTAATGGGTGTGGTTCTTCTCAGTAAGGTGGGTCTCTATTGCAAGAAAGGTGTGGCTGGGCTGGCAGTGCAGTCTTGACTCAGCCATACTTGCTGTAGGAACTTAATGAGCGCCATAAACTATACTTTGCTCCAAATGAATGCGAAATTACATCAGATTGTGTGGTAATTTAGTTGAGAAAGTCAAATTAGGTTAAAACCAAATAGAAAGCCAGCCCTCCAGAGCCAAAAAACCCACCTGGACCTCAAACCAAGTTCTACCAGCAGTGACACTGAACCCAGGCCTGCCCGTTGTCTGATAGGCTCCCAGGACCACTGTCTGCCACTCGCTTTAACCACTCATCCAACCAGCTCTCTCTTATCTGTCAGTGTGAGGATGAGGGAGGACACAGAACGAGAGAGAGAGAGATTTGGAGAGACTGAGACTTTTCTGGACTTGATTTAACTTAAAGAAGGAAGAAATCAAAAACAGAAAACAACAAAATAACAGTTCGTCAACTCCCAATCC
This sequence comes from Polyodon spathula, assembly GCF_017654505.1. Taxonomy (NCBI): domain Eukaryota; kingdom Metazoa; phylum Chordata; class Actinopteri; order Acipenseriformes; family Polyodontidae; genus Polyodon; species Polyodon spathula. The sequence continues at coordinate 12,070,289 of NC_054541.1, read as the reverse complement.
CCCCCACGAGAGAGAACGAGATGAGGGATGGAGTGAGAGAATGGGGAGGACAGAGATAAAGAAAAAAAGAAGGGTGAGTGAGAGAGAGAGAGAGACAGAGAAAGAGACAGAGAGAGGAGAGAGAGGGGAGAGAGATGAGGGATGGAGTGAGAGAATGGGGGAGGACAGAAATAAAGAAAGGGGGGAGAGCAAGAGAGAGGAGAGAGAGAGAGAGAGAGAGAGAGAGAGAGAGAGAGAGAGAGAGAGAGAGAGAGAGAGAGAGAGACTCACACTGGCCGTGTTACTAATCCAGCCTGTCCCCTTGTTTTGGGGGGTCACTCCTGCAAACCCTGAGTCATTAATCTGTCTGAGAGCGCTTTGATGTCTGGGCTGCAGCGTCGAGTGTTTTATCAGCTGTTAATGTGACCGGGGGAGGTGGGCTGGAGCGGCCAGAGGGAGATGGAGGTTATTTCAACAAGGGGGTGCTCATGTTCTCTTTAGTGATTATTAATAATAAGATACCACTCCTGAATCGCAAGGCAATCGTTACGCAGTCATATTGTGAAGTGATTATGAAGTGCGACCAGACCACCTTATTCAACTAGAAACATGACTCCATCTACTCTTATGTGTGGGGTAAAGTAATAGATAAACCCAGAAGAGGTTACAAGAAAGAAATGTTTTGGCACACTAATGAAGTGCCTGCGTGCGTCTGCTTTGGCTGTTAGGTTCTTATAGTTTTAAAAATGCTTGATTGAGCACAAGTGAATACACCCATAGATGCTAAAGCAAGATCCCTGGCTTCTGGTTCAATTGCGTATTTGTCAATTAAACCTTGGTTTCCTTGCTCTCTGAATACGACAAACACAAACAATCACTGTCTAATTTCGCCTAGATATTGCTGCTGGCTTGTTTCAGTTCAGTAACAGAATGAGCCCCCTTGAGATGCCTTGGTGGGCTGTTTCCTAGAGCTGTCACTGGGTGGAAGGCTTAGTATTTTTCAAGCAGCTTCCAGTCTAGTCAAGTCTTTGATTTAAACAACTGCCCTGATTTGCCTAGTGTGCTTCTGTGCTTGATTAGAACCCAAGCAGGGGTTTATTATTGTTATACACAGTGAATGGGATACAGCCGACTGAGAAAGCCTTCCTGGCATTGACAGCGTGGAGTGCCCAGAGTAGTTAATCTCTTAACCCTCTCTCACATCTTACCTACCTTCCATTACCACCAAACCCCCTAATAAACCTCTGCCTGGGAGAAACGAGCAGCTTTGAGGTTAGTGGATTGACCTCTGGTGGCGAAGGTTGTTAATTCAAGTCCAGCTTTCTCACAAATAATGTATAATTAATTTAATATTTTTATTGTGCACTCTGCGTCAGCTGCTTACCTTGAAACAGTTTACAAACACAGTGTCACACAAGTGATCTTCAAGTTCTCATGAGCAAGAAGCGAGGAAGGCAGAACAACACCCTGGTCCCTCGTCTGAGTGATTATTTTGTTATAATAATCCTTGGAATTAAATTCAGTTTTGGGATTTGTCATTTTAAACCAATATAATGAAACCCTCCCTTGGTGACTGGTGCCCTGTTTCAAAGCTGTATTAACAGTGTCCTCTAGTGGTCAATAAGGGAAAATGAAAATGTACATGTAGGAAACACTGCCCTCCAGAGGCGAAACTGATGAATGTGTGCTGTAGGAAGGAAAGAGAGTCCAGGCAATCAATGATCGTGTTAATGCAGTCGGAAATCCTTGCTCCCATATATACACGGCGTCTATATCCTATAGGAACATGTCAGATCGTTTGCTGGAATTAAATCAAGTTTGATATTCATGTAACTTCTAAACTGTTGCTGTTAATGAATTCCAAACTGCCGCTGAATCTGTCAGCGCACGCCATGGAATTGTTTGGGTCCGCTATGTTGCAGTTACAGTGGAAGCTCGATTACAGTACACCGCCCAATGCGTGTACTAAATGCAACAGTACAGATGCAGGAAAAGATCCATTGGGATAAGCCGGGGTTTCAATGGAATGACACAATAAAAGACGAGGGAAATCAACAGAAGTTTATTGAAGCATCTACAGTGTTTTAGTCTAGAGCGCGGTGTCGTCTTGTGTTGCGGCTCTTGAGCATCCCAGGCTGTTGAACCTACTAGTGCCTCCACACTGCATCTATGGAGCGGGGTGGGCTGTATAAAGATTGGCATTAGATAGCAGCCTATCAGCTAGCAGCAGCTAAGAAAGGGTCAGGTCCCTCTGGGGAGCTTTTTGAAGACATTGTTAAGATGCAAAGTCAGACTATGGGATGTGGTGAGATTGTTCAGAAGCAGTACACTTAGGAAAGGGGACACGGGAGAGTCATTGCGAAGAGGAATGTTCATTTTTACTGCACACCTTCCATCATCTTGAGAAACTCTGAAAGACAAAGAGTGAGATCTCACTTTGCAAAGCTGCTACAAATGTCAAGTTTCTAATAGATGTGAAAGTTCCTAAAATAATATTTAACAGTTCAAAAGTACACTAAAGGGCACGTGGGTAGGCTATTCAGAACATTCGCGCATTGTATCAAGAGAGACTTAGAGCCAGGAGAAATTGGAAAAGTAAGAAAGCTGCTTTCTGTCTTTACCGTCAAAGTCCAACTTGCCGTCCATGTTCTTGTCTCCGTCGGTCATGAGTTCATCGATCTCAGCGTCAGAGATGGTCTCCCCGCTGCTGCGGATAATTGTCGCAAACTCATCGCGGTCAATGTAGCCGTCACCGTTCCTGAGGCGCACAAAAAACAAAACCGTTCAAATACACCTTTCAGAGCTTCATTAACTCAGGGCAGCTGTTGCGATCAGCATTACAGACTAACAACTGCAAAGTTGTTAAGTTTGTTAATAATATATTGAGTGACGGACTACTCGGAGAGTAACCTGCCCGAACCATTGACTCGATTTACAGTACATTTGGACCCAGTGCTATGTGTTTGTATTGCTCGCTCCCACACACACTGCACAAGGTGATACCAATGCACACGTACTTGTCGAAGACGCGGAAGAATTCAGACAACTCTTCCTCACTCTTGCCAGCCTGATCCTCTTTAAGCTGTTGCACCATCATGACCAAGAACTCTTGAAAGTCAATGGAACCACTGCCTGGGGGACAAACCGGACGAGTGTCAAGATGGACAGACAGACAGACAGACAGAAAGAAAGAAAGGTAGATGTTGCTCAGAACAATTCTGTTTGTAAGAGTGGAGAGGATTCTTACCGTCCTCATCTACCTCCTCAATGATGGCGTCCAGCTCCTCTCGACTTGGGTTCTGACCCAGCATCTTCATGACGGTACCCAACTCCTTGGTGCTGATGTCTCCACCACCATCAGTGTCAAACATGTCAAAGGCAGCCTTGAACTCTACGATCACACAGAGCAGTGAAGGCTGTCAGTATCCTCTTCACGAAACTTACCCTTATCTAGACTTTGACTGCAGAGTCCATTCTAAAGATCTGTTCTAAACAGCAGCCAGTCTAAACACCACCACCGTTTCCTTCTGGGTTTTTTTGTTTGTTTGTTTGTTTTTAAAACCTGCTGCGGTTTAGATTATTAAAATAGACAACTATGAGTTAAATAAGTTTTTCATTCATTAAACTGTTCAAGACTGTTGTTGAGGAAGCCAATAATATTAAAAACAACACACAATAATACATTACATGTATACATGAACACTACATTTTATTATAGCTACATTATCTAAGGTTATTCTTTTGAACAATACTGGTTTATTATTATTATTATTATTATTATTATTATTATTATTATTATTATTATTATTATTAGCAGTAGTAGTGGTACTGTTAATCGGTTGCAAACAGTGATACCTACCAGCCACCATCTCGTCGCTCAGGTACGACAGCGCTTCTATTTGTGCGGCGGTCGGCTGCAACAAAGCATAATAGTTTAATTGAATACAGCAGAGATGTCTCCAATGTATAACAACGTGAAACAGCTTGATCTCAAAACTATATAGGATAGTATACTAAAGTCTGTGGTTTTTAGAAGGGTTTATCAATGGGATGGGGTGAGGTATTGTATATATTATAGAAATCGAGTATGTTTTCTCTTACAAGATAATCCATAGGATTTATCTTGTTAAAGATGTGTTGGCAAAATATAGGATCGAAATTGATAAAATAAATAAATAAATAAATAAATTTTAAAAAATAATAATAACAATAATAATAATAATAAAAAATAATAATTATAAAATGCATGTTTTGAATTATGGAAACAGAGACTATCATTTATTTTACCATTGTGTCTATACTAAAATATTTTGGAATGATATGCAGCACTTTATTTTAAACATTAGATATTAATGTACTTTTTGAGGCTCTGTTTTACTTTAAACAGACAAACGTAGAACAGAAATTGATGTACATGATCAACCTATTATGAAGCATGTTTTCAGTAGAAAGCCAGTTGGATAGTTGTGCGCTCGCTTTGTGCCTCTTTGATTCTTGCGCCTGGTCGGCATTTCAAATAGTTGTCGGTACGGGTTTCACCCCAATCACAGAAAAAAGTCGTTCAGAGCAGTAATAATGCTCCGTGTTTAAGCTAGTTTGAAAACTCTGTGGAATTTGCAACATCGGGGAATAACCTTCTAACAGGATTAAATTACCGCAGGAGTCCAGGTCAGTTTTCATTACAGCTGACTCAGCCGCGCCACCAACAGCTGTGAGTCCGTAAAACACTGAGCAGGTGAGGAGGCCACCGCCACGACTTTGATATCACCACTAGATGTATTTATTTATTTATTTATTTATTTATTTAAAATTAAAATAAATGCATAACATGCCGTACTGCATTACATGGAGAAGAAAAAAAGAAAGTAATTTCTCCTACGTGTATTAATAGAAATCAATGTAGTGCATTTATGCCAGAAATGTTGTCCTGCAAAACTTGAATCATAAACTGAGGTCTGTTTTCAAAACATTTTTCTGTCTTAACCCCAAATTTTTTTCAAAGAAGCAAACACGACTTTCATGTTAAAAATACCTTCAAATAAATAATCCAGGGTGTTCATTTCAAGCTTGTTAACATGAATAACATTAGTAGTTTTATATATAAATGAATAACATTTTTAAAAAGCAAATTTAGCACAGTGGTAAATGCATCTGAATATGGCCAAAATTATTATATGCAACCAGCCAAACTTTCAATTCATATTTTAGTAAATATAGACACCACTTAGATTACATGCTGCGAATATAATCTCTCTCTCTCTGTATTATACATTATTATACAATATATGAATTCCATTTATATTAGGGAAGATATATATATATATATATATATATATATATATATATTATATATATATATATTATATATATATATAGTTACAATATTATTATTATTATTATTTTTATTATTATTATTATTATTATAACCTCCACTGTCTATCCTAATGGTTTGCTACTGCATGACGAAATGGTTCCGTCAATGCTGATGTAAACGGTTCACTTTCTAGCCTGGTCTGTATGATAGTTGCTCTATTCTCCAGACACGTTCGTAGGAATTTGCATCTTAACTCTGGCCTTATGCACAGATTCAAATCTCAGCAAAACAGCAAGTGAATCGATAAATTTCCTTACCATGATTGCAGTTTACGAAGGACCCCCTACTCCCACTGAAGAATAGGTTGTCACCGCTCCCTCCACAGAATAACTAGACATTAGCGAGGATTAAACCCAGCTTTTAAACCCCCCACCCCTCTCTGACCCATCCTCTTCCAAATATAGCTTCCTGAACTTTTAGGGATCTCTGTCGATTCCAACCAATCGCTGCTACTTGGAATCGAATTTCCTGTGTTGCCTTGCCACCCTCAACACTATGAGACTCTTATAAAACTGGTAGTGACTAAACAGCTGAAAAGCATTCAAGGCTCCAGATGTGTGCTGTTCAATATGCAGACAGGAGGAAATGTCTTCACTCTGCCAGCGCTCAGGGAAGTCTCCCTTTTTTAACCAGGATCACAGGAATACTGCGGAATGGAAAACAGCTTTCACAGGGAAAACAACAGCCATATGAAGAAAAATAACACTTTTGTGTTTTTGAAATCTGGGGAATTATTACTTTTCAATACATATATATATATATATATATATATATATATATATATTATATATATATATATATATATATATATAAATAGAAAAAATGACAATTTGATTATGTGTGCTTTTGTGTGTGTGTGTGTGTGTGTGTGTGTGTGTGTGTGTGTGTGTGTGTGTGTGTGTGTGTGTGTGTGTGTTTGCGTGTGCGTGTGTCTGTGTGTGTGTATGATGGCTTGCTTGTCATTAACAAGTTTTTTGGTTGTGACAATCCCAATAAAGAGGGTCTCTTGTTAAACCGCGTGCCAGTATATCCATTTAGATAACTACTCAAAGCCTATTTTACTTTGGGACACATGTTTATGTCGGGAAAGTAAAATGTTCAAATGAAATATACATTTCAATGTAAGCAATAAAGTACGTTTGAAGATTTGATGATAGGATGCTGGATTGAGATCATTCATGCATTTCGATTCACTGCAACACTTTCAATTCACCAGTACAGTGCATTCACAGATACATTATTATTCAGTCATATAACCTTTTTGGTTTTTAACTCTCCCCCTCCGCTCCACCACCACCGGCAGATTAGCTGTACCCCCCCCACCCCTCCACTCCCCGCTTCCAGAGCCCACTCCTTCTCCACCCGACGACCTGCCCATGGATATCAGGACTGTTCAGACCCTGACCACCTTCCGGCACCTCCTCAAAACACACCTGTTCAGACAGCATCTCTAAACCTCACAGCTCTCCACTATACTGGACTATATGGCACCCAGTTGTTCCAGTACTTGCGTCAGCTTGTACTTGCACTGAACTGCTCCATGCCTTGCCGTATTCTATTGATGCTCTTAATAATAACTAATTCCTGTAGCTTGTGTTTGATTTTACTGTATTTCATTTGTATCTGTAGTCACGTTTTTTGTAATTGCTCTTATCTGAAATCCATTCATCATTCTTACCAGATGCTCTTACTGGACTTCACTCATATAAGCACATATTTTTATTACAAGTTAACTGCTCTTAGCCAAACTCGCTCTTCAATATAATTATTTACTGTATTCTTTAATTTGCTCTTATTTGAATGTGATCTTATTTGCTACTGATTTTCATTGGTTTATCTCAGTCAGGTGAACTCCACTGAGTCAGGCCAGCCAATCAGAGCCAGGGGATCAGTGTGCTTGTAAAAGTTTGCAAGATTTATTGTCACTTCTGTATCCCCTCAAGAGGAGGACCAAAAGAGGTCGGTCTTTATAAATAGAAAAGTGCTCAACTTCTTAAGGAGATCAAAGTAGACAGTCAGAGCGCTATATATATATATATATATATATATATATATATATATATATATATATATATATATATATATATATATATATATATAAAATACCCCAATATGGTAGTCCCTAATAAGGTTGGTATTTCACCACCTCCATATCTTTCCACTTCTATATACTGTTCATGCCGTTTCCATCTTAGCTGAATTCATGCCACCCTGACCTGCATCACTGCTCATGCTGGCATGAAACGATGGCCCAATTTTCCTGATATGATGATATAAGTAGATCAAGCAGACTGACAAACCTTGGGTTCAGCTCATGCAGGAAAAAAAAAAGAAAAGCAAACTTCTGTTAAAGGTCTTGTGGGCACAAACCATGACTGGAACCCCTGGCACTGGAACATGCTGTTACAATAACTCCAAATTCCTGAGGCAAAAATTAACACAGCTTTATTTTGTTCCAGCTCTGTACATTACAATGTTGGTCTGTGGGCGGCCCCCTTTCCTGGCCAGTAACATACTGTAGGTACACAAAGACAGGTGTGGAAGAAGAGTGCTTTAAATTGAAGGTTGGGGTAAATATACATTTCCATTTTCCAGAGTCCTGTCACGTTAAGTGGGAGCGTGCAGATATCCTTCTTGCCTTTTTTCCCCTTTGCTTTAGCTTGTCTTGACAAACTTAAAGAGGCTTGGCTGGCATACTTGAGTAATTGTGAATCAATGGCTTAAACAGCAAAATAAAATCTGGTGTCGTGTCGTAGAGGAATGTTGGTCTTTACTGCACGTTTTCCATCATCTTCAGCCACTCTGCAAGAGAAAGAAATGTGCGTATTAAAACAAGAGCTCAAACATAGCCTACTTGCAATAGTCTAGTGGTTTGTACATTCTTTTTAAAGGTGGAGTGTCAGTTAGATTATATTCTGCTCTCCCTAGCATTCTCTCTTTGTGTAACCTTATATACAACCCGAAATGAGGAATCCAACTGGACAGGGAAGTTGTCGTGCGTTTCAGAGCTCACCTCTTAACCCATTAAAAGTACCATACATTTTTCTTTGACAAAATCACAACACAAGCTGTATTTCTGGAATATGATACATTCTAAATCAATATGCAATCATTCTACAAGTTTTCAATCTTTTAGAAGTGTAACCTGACAAGGCATGTTTACAGTATATATCCTCAGTGCCCCATTTCGAGGGCTGTCAAGCTAGACGTGCCCGTAATCAGACCAGTGACATGTCACACCGGCTATGAAGATCAACACACAAAGAAATGAAGCTTTATCATCACCGTGGCTAAGAAAACACCACGAAATGCATAATTTTTTAGACTTAAGTTTCTTATTTTACAGTGAGGTCTCATAAAAGCAACTGAAGGGCACCATTTGCAGAACCGACAGATACATTTAGACTTAACTTTTGCATTTAACAAAATGAAAGCAAGTTATCATATCAATATAATAAGGCAAAAATGCCAGTTAAAAATGGCAAAGTAGCCTGTTCTCAAATGAGGACAATGACACTGAATGGGTTAATACCTGTCTAAACCCAACTGGGACAGAGGCAGCTGTGAGAGCAAAGTTCAGCCTGACTTCTATGAGCAGGCTCTTGGTGATCTTGCCAGATAATCCAGCCCTTCACGCCCTGCCTGCAGTAACATCCATTGTAAAAAAGACCAGTCCTCATCTCACCATCCTAAAGAGGGACAGTTAGCATCTAAATCCACAGCCTGATGAAACGCTGCTTTAAAGAATGGAAATGGGCATGGTGTTGCACCTGTTTTCTTCAATTTTGATTAATGTTGGCATATTTGGGAAACTGATCCCGGCAGTACCACCCAGCAATGGAAATAACTGTGTTATAAAATAGACCCTGTGTGATATTAGCTGCATGGTTTGGACTCTAAGTGTCTCTTACCATCAAAGTCGATCTTGCCGTCGTTATTTTTGTCACCATCAGCCATCAGCTCATCCATCTCTTCCTCTGAGATGTTCTCCCCAGAGGAGCGCAGAATCTCAGCAAGCTCTTCACGGTCGATGTAGCCATCGCCATTCCTGTGGGGCGAGCAACAGGTCTATTTATTATTTTCGTTTGCTGACCCCTTTCGCGCATGGCGACCTCATGCGAGGACGGACAAAACAACTCTCTTCTGGTCTTTATATGGGGAGATATGGAAAATGCAAATGCATAATAGTCTCATTGGAGGCTATTTTCAATACGCCATGCACGACAGGGCTAATCAAAGTATTGATACCGTCTGCAAGGGGTTCCAGCACATTAAAACATACAACTCCTTCATCAGTCTCTTATGGTGGAAGAAAGTATCACACAACCATAGTTTGTATGCAGCGTGAGCAATGTTTATATATAAACTATTAGTACTTGACTGAAGTCTATAAAATCATAAACAGTATGAATAAACTAACCCATGAAACAATGCTACTTCAAATTTAGCACAGAACGAAGAACAAGAGGGCATACATGGAGGGTGAGTAAAAGAAAGTTCAGAAGAGAAGGGAGGAAGCGCTTTATTACACCAAGAGTTACAAATGCATGGGATAGCCTGCCAGGTGACACAGTAGCATCTAAAACACCGGGAGCGTCATAAAAAAAGACAAAAAAAGTGCTTTTAAATTAGTGTCCGTCTGTCCCCAGTATTTGAGAATGGTGTGCTAACAAGGGACAAACCTTTGTTATGTTCTTATTTTTTATAAGTTCAGACAACAGTTTTACCATATGTTTATGGGCATTGTATGACACAAAATGTTAAATGTCACAACTTATATTGTTGTCAGTAAAAGCGGTGTGTAGGGATATTACATACTGACACTTGTGGTGATGTTACCACGGTTCACTTATATATTCCAGTGTGCACGTTTTCAGACCACTCACATAACACATGCCAGCAATATACTGCACTATAAGAGAGTGAGACGGTCAGCATATGGGGAAGTAGGTGTGGCAATGTAGGGGAGTCAACTCTACATTTTCACTTATATAAGTTCTGGAAGAGACAAGGAAGTCAAGAAACCTACGTTAATAATGCGAATGCTTGAAACTTGAAATATTCACTTGCATCACCAACAATAATGCTTGTATTATTTAAATGGAGTGTTCTATGGAGTTCTGCCTGAACCATTGAATTGATTTACATTTGGACCCAATGCTATGTGTTTGCATTGATCGCTCCCACACACACTGCACAAGGTGATTCATATCCAAAACACACGTACTTGTCGAAGACACGGAAGAATTCAGACAACTCTTCCTCACTCTTGCCAGCCTGATCCTCTTTAAGCTGGTGCACCATCATGACCAAGAACTCTTCAAAGTCAATTGTACCACTGCCTGTGAGACAAACCGGACAAATGTCAACAGTTACAGACAGACAGACAGAGAGAAAGGTAGACATCTCTCAGGACAATTCTGTTTGTAAGAGTGGAGAGGATTCTTACCGTCCTCATCTACCTCCTCAATGATGGCATCCAGTTCCTCTCGGGTTGGGTTCTGACCCAGCATCTTCATGACGGTACCCAACTCCTTGGTGCTGATGTCGCCACCACCATCAGAGTCAAACATGTCAAAGGCAGCCTTGAACTCTACGATCACACAGAGCAGTGAAGGCTGTCAGTATCCTCTTCACGAAACTTACCCTTATCTAGACTTTGACTGCAGAGTCCATTTTAAAGATATGTTCTAAACAGCAGCCAGTTTAAACACCACCACCATTTAACTATATTAATTGCACAGATTTTTTTCTTTTACTTTTAAACAGTACATTTTTATCATAGAAGTCATGTCAGATGTAACTTACAGAGTTCATAATATCCATTAGAAGCTCACCATTATGACAGCAACTCAAACCTTCACTTCATCCATTTGTACTTTACATTAATTTTACTTTTTTGCAGCATTTTTGCTTACATAGGCTGTAGTGTCCTCTCAAAAAGAATAATGTATCAAAGACTACTGTCCTATTAATAAATTCTATCTCTCAATTATCTGTACATATATACATACCGGCTACCATTTCCTCACTGAGGTAGGAGCGAGCATCTGACTGGGCGTCAGTCGGCTGAAATAAAGAAACAAAAACACACATGAAGTCCTCAATAAAGATCACCTGTCTGCAGCCACCTGACACAAGCATCCTGCCATTCCCAGCTTTCCTTTTAACAGTTCAATATCAATTCCCTTTGCAGAATAACAGAGGACCAGTCTGGTACAAGAGTTCAGAGTTATCAAGGTCACCAAATGCTGGAGAAAAATTCTCAATTTGTTATGGTAATAATGCTATCCAATGGAAGACCTTGCATTAATAATTACAAGCTTTTTTTATTGGCTGGTTTATGTCCCTAAAAGTTAGCCAGCCTGCCCCAAAGCCCTATGGTGTGCACACTTTACTGCAGTGCAGCTTTTAAAGCATGCTGTGCCTCTGAACAGAGAAACGCACCCATTGCATATACAATGTTTCTTACTGGTCGTATGACAATGTAATGGGAAGGAACGCTCCCTTCATCTTAACAAATCAACAGTTACAACACATGTTGTATTTTGCAGCTCGTTTAGAGCATTTTATGAAAATGTAGTTGGCAAAACTGGATAATTGAAAGTACTATCAGGGACAGGGATAGAGACACTGTAGCCTCGTCTTAGAGACAGAATCCGAGCCTTTGAAGGACGGTCCCACTCGTTCTTTTTACCCAGGGATTAAGCAGAGAACTTGAAATGGTTTAACCTCCTGTGCCGGATTTCAATTTCGGGATATTAATAAACCGGCATTAGCATCTTCTTGATTCCTAATAAGGAGACGCAAGGCAAAAGCATGCAGCTTATCCCAGATGATATTACAGAAGAGTGTGTTAGAAGCCATCTTCAAGTGATGCTGCAGGCTTGTGACCAGCATATCGAGTTACAAACTTGTAAATATAACACCACCATCTGCTGGCTCAACACAGAACTGCATAAAATACACATAGAAGAGAAAAATCATTTTAGCTACAGTAATTATATATATATATATATATATATATATATATATATATATATATATATATATATATATATATATATATAGTACATACATACATTCAAGGGAAAGTGTGTTTAAAAACAAACAGTGGAGGTACTTATAGGCTTTTGATGCCATGGAAGCTACATTCATTTATTTCTATTTAAATCTATCACTGTGCTTGTGTGACGTCATTTACTACAAAGTTAATGATGTGATGATGATCTACTATTCCTTTCTATTTAACCTTCAGGCATCGTGACATTTACAAGGTTAAAAAGAAAAATGGTATGGGAGTCTATGACAATCTGCTTGCTCTACTATTAGCTTCAGCTACTTTAAAAACAGCAATCAGCAAATACAGTATCTCACTAAGTTACACGTTGAGTACCCAGCCTTCTGGCAGAAAAGCATCTCTGCTTAATCGCTGAATTAGCTGGCCTGCATATAACTCTCCCTCCCCTCCAAATAGATTTCCAAACAGACCGAGAATGCAACGGCAAACACTGCCCCCAGTGGAAGCTTAAAAGATGCGGACTGAAAAGAGTGGGTACCAGTATGAATGTGGGAGAGGATGCCAGCAGGGTTTGACGGCTGCCGTTTCGGGAGCTGAATTACCTTATAGCCCTGATACGCTTTTGACTCGTAAAAATAGCTGCTGCTTCAAGCTGGAGCTATCAGCTGTTGGAACGCTTCCAACTAACCAAGACAGGGATGAAGCTTGTATGATGATTGTGCACATTAATATGTGCACTGCCACTGTGCTTAGTGACTGCTTTTAAAGATACATCTCAGTGGACCTCCAAACAAGACATTCATCTGAATTCTATTGCGTTATGTTCACAGAAATTATTTTACCTTCCAACTGTGAAACATACTGCAGCCACCAAATTAAAAAAAAAAAAAAAAAAAAAAAAAAACTTGATTTATTGAATAAAAGTCCTGAAGCTATAAAACCTCATGTGGCAGTTTCTTGCACTATATTTGGCTTCTGTAAAACAAGGATATAACATGTGCCAGCTAACAGCGAACAACTTCCCTGGTACTTCCCTCATGGCAGGGAGCTCTCCAGTTAAGCCGCCTACTTTCTTAGCATTCTGTACTGGAACCTGCATTCTAATGAATGAGCTACGTGACCCAGATAGCCTCCACACTGCAGCCCAGCGCTCTAACCACTGAGCTCCTCAAACACATAGATTACGCACTGCAGCCCAGCGCTCTAACCACTGAGCTCCTCAAACACATAGATTACACACTGCAGCCCAGCGCTCTAACCACTGAGCTACTCAAACACATAGCCTTCCACACTGCAGCCCAGCGCTCTAACCACTGAGCTCCTCAAACACATAGATTACGCACTGCAGCCAAGCGTTCTAACCACTGAGCTCCTCAAACACATAGATTACGCACTGCAGCCCAGCGCTCTAACCACTGAGCTCCTCAAACACATAGATTACGCACTGCAGTCAAGCGTTCTAACCACTGAGCTCCTCAAACACATAGATTACGCACTGCAGCCCAGCGCTCTAACCACTGAGCTCCTCAAACACATAGATTACGCACTGCAGTCAAGCGTTCTAACCACTGAGCTACTCAAACACACAACTTTCCACACTGCAGCGAAGCACATTCTCTAACCACTGAGCATCTCAAACTACAGTTTACTACACTGCACCAGTGCGGTTTACTACACTGCATCAGGGTGGGTCATATTAACTTTTTAAAATTACATAATCAATTACCAAGCTAGACTCATAAAGAGTAAAGGCATATTTTGCCAACAGTGTCAATTTTGCCCACCAAAATCATCAATGAGCATCACTGATTGGCTGTGTGGGATCACATGGCCAATTGGGAACATTTTTCAAATCTTTTTCCTGATTTTTAATCTAAAGACTCCAGCCTCCAAACAAACAAAAAAAAAAGGTTTTAAATACTCCTTTCTACTGAGGACCTAATTTTTGTGAAAAAAAAAAATGGCAAGGCAGATTGCTTTTTCCCATAAATGAATTAAATAAAAGACAACGAGTGTCTGGTACATTCCAGTGCAGTGGTCAGCAGCATCCTGTGGATCCAGACTGTTGGTAGAATCCAGTCAGTGCTTCTCATCCTCAATCAATCACAATATAAAAATACAATAATGTTGTTGCTGTTGTAGAAAATCTTACCATTTTGACCGGCTATGCAAAAGAACAGGAGAGAGACAGAAAAGCAAGCGAGGGCACACACGATCCCCACAGCACACACCAAGCAGCCTGATTACCTTACTCAGCCCTCTCATTTGTACCCTCACACCTCAGCAAAGTTTATCCCAAAATCTTCAGGATTGGGTTAGAGCACCAGCTCAGGCAGCAGGCATCCAATCAGGATGTCACGTTTCTCCTGCACCACAATGATTGGCAGCACATGCAATTTAACCTTATTTAGCTGAAGGACAGGACGCAATGTATCAATGACATTTAAAGAATAAATTTCAAGATGTTGGCAGGTTATTTTTGACAGTCTTGAGGAGGAGCCACAGCATATGGCAGCCTGGTAATGTTCACAGGGGGGCGGTGGGGTGTGCCTAATGTATAGAGACACAGTATTATATGTATGCATGTATATATGCACATATAAACATGTTTATATAGTTATATAATGCTGATTCCCACAGAATTAAATGAGGCAAAGTTGACCCAAAGGAAACCTGCTAACTTTAAAACTATTGTTTGTTTGTTCAGTTGTGCTAGCAGATACCTATCAATTGTCCAGCATAACCAGCTCTTGAAACAATATGACCAGCTGAAAACCCTGCAAAATGCCAACACTGACCAGGATAAATAAGCAAAAATAAGCTGTATCTGCTGTTAACAGTGTAGGCAGCGACAGCACTTCAAGTCCAGGTCTTTTGTTGGACTACAGCTTGCTTTCCAGAGTTTAACCAGGTTGGCTTGAACTTGCAGCGTCCCAGAAATGTGAAAGAAAACCAGCTCAGCCCAGACAAAAGAACAAGCAAACACTGATTTGATTAAGTAATTACAAACACAGTGACGCCCTGACTGTACACCCCTAGCCCAGAAGATGCACAGGTGTGTTGGATGCATTGATGGGTCCTGGAGATGAAAGCCAGGTAAAGTGAATCGTGTTACCTGTATTTCATGTATTTGAGTTTCTGTGTCTATGCACAACACATGTAATCACTTAAGCATACACAATTAGCCTAGTCGCAGGTTGTTTACAGAGAGAGATATTCAACTGCTAAGCTATGACTTTCTGCAGCTTATTCTGAATAGAGCAACTTCAGCAATAATCCACACTGCCTAAGTGATTGCTATTCCCGTCATTGACAATCCCGCTTGGTCATGGTCATGCATTATATAAGTAGTGTGAATGGGGTATTAGTTAATAAGTCCACATAGAGACTTTTTAGTTCAGTGGTGAGTGAACAAGCCAGTCCTAGCTCTTCCTTCAGAGGTTGGTGACTGACAGTTTGTAAGCTGTTGATAGGGGTAGCAGGGACACAGAGCAGTAAACAGCTATCACTTTCTGCCGCCTGTTCGGAACAAGAAGTTTACAGCTTAACTGCTGAAATGTTTCCTTCTCAGTTTCTTTCTTTCTGGAAAGGTAACATACTAAGAACACTCTCAAAGTAGTCTACAGGATGCACCATCCTGTTTCTGTGAAAGACAATTTACATCAGTAACGGTACAACATTGCTAAGAAACAGCTTCAGAGTCAGGGTCATTGAACAGGCGGTTTGTCACATCGCTGGTTGCATATTTCTTTCGCAAACACAGTTTAAAAAGCTTTGATAAACAAGGGCCCATCTGAGCCTTATTCATGATGTATTATCATGCTAGTAAATCCATTACATTCTGGCACTCGAAAGTTTGAAGAATACAGACACTGTATCTTTATGGCAAGTTGCTTCTGTGCCCAAGTTTATACTCTAGATGCCAAATCATTAAATCTTAGTGACAAGCAGCTCTCGTCTGGACCCCTATAAATGGCTCTTTGAGATGATTTTCTCATCAGTGTGATTAATAGCTGGTGTTGATTACCTTCCAAAATGTTAAGCGGGATCTTATGGGACTCAACGGGAGTGGTGGAGTCTGTAAATTACAAGCCTTTTTATTTCACAGATCTCAAATAACATTTCAAATGCCATAGGTGTTAATCATGTCATCTAAATGCATGATTCCAGTGCCAGCAGCACGCTCTACCACCTATAATACAAGCAATACATTCTAGAGAGCACATCACACTAGCTGAGGGAACATGAAGCCACTTTGTGGCTTGGAAAGGTTTCAGGACACTGCGTGGAACACCAGGGGAGACCTGGGGTTTTATACAGCAAAGTTGCCTCAAACTAGGTCTCCTGGTCTCCTGTAACCAGGTTTCAAGCCACTGTTCCTGAAAAAGTGGCTTTGTGTTCCTTCAGCTTTAGTTTGTAATATATAGCACAGAGGGAAGAAATGATTGAGTAATTGTACAGCTGGGGAGCATTAAAGCCAGGATTTTATTGTGATAAGCATTTCCAATGTCACAGAATCCAACAATTGTTCAAGACAACGTCTTCTACAGTGATACACCACACATTGACACTCATTCACCCACACTAACTCACTCACACACTCACATATAGTGGAATCAGCTGCTGTCCTATGTGCAAAGGCAATTTACTGTTTTTTTTTTTTTTTCATTTTATTTTTTGCAGTGATTTCTTCTTGTAATCACTTTGGGTGACCGAAAGAAACTCATTAGCTCATGAAAAAAATATACCCGGCCCAAAATAGCAAATCTGGAGGGGGCTATCCCAGCCAATAAATGTAAAAAAAGAACACCTGTAAACAATAAGACATTGTCTTCAAAGCAAAGCGTTCTGTCTCTGAATCACAAGCTCTTCGTGTACACAGAGACTCACACGCTGCAATTCAATAGGGTCATATTGCTGAGGCGCCCATATCCTCTAAATTATTGAGTTACGGTTTACTTTGTTCATTCCCTATCGCATTGTTATTGACGCCAAAGAATGACATGCTGTTCTGCTTAAAATAAGTAGCACTGTTTGTAAACAGCAATATTATTAAAACAGATCAAGTTTAAAGCGTGTAGACAAGGAAGCAAAGCAGCACACATTCACAATTTAAATACAATTAAAAGAAAATGGGTGCAAGCATATTGCTTTAATTTAAATATACTTTTTAACCCTGATTTAAAAAATGATGGCTGTTTGTAGTTTTGCCATGGGAACAGAAATGCTTAATACGTTTCTTTAAAAGTCATTTGCGTTTCTTTTTTTATATAGGTACAACTCTGGACCTTTTAGAATCCCAAAAAATAATGAGCTTGTGGGTATTTTAGGTTGTTTTGCAATTTGAACAAAACATGCATTAGGTCACACCAAGACCTCACAGAAAGCAGGATCTATTGATACAAGTGTCATTATCTTTGATCCACAAATGGACTGCATCATTCCTCCTTGTTGTGCCACCTGGTTCACAAAGACATGTTTAAAGTCCCTTTACAAACGTGCATTGCACCATACCATGGGAAAAGCATAGCAAAGTAAAGCAGAGTGAAAGCATAGTGAAAGCATGGTAAATCACAATGTATGGTACCGTGTTGATATGCACTTATCTTTAAACATGGATATGAAAACGACTGTAATTCGTACGCTCTTTTTGAAAATTAATCTCAACAGTTTTTCTTTGAACATGTACCCATAAGGTACCCGCCATTTATTCTATCAAACCTAGATTTGGATATAAACACCGCTGTGCAAAAGTCTTAGGCATTAAATTAAATCAACCTGCTTTAATACTGCCATAGAACCAACCTGCTTTAATATGACCATAGAATCAACCTGCTTTAATACTACCATAGAATCAACCTGCTTTAATACTACCATAGAATCAACCTGCTTTAATACTACCATAGAATCAACCTGCTTTAATACTACCATAGAATCAACCTGCTTTAATACTAATAGAATCAACCTGCTTTAATACTGCCATAGATTCAATCTGCTTTAATACTGCCATAGAATCAACCTGCTTTAATACTACCATAGAATCAACCTGCTTTAATACGGCCATAGAATCAACCTGCTTTAATACTAATAGAATCAACCTGCTTTAATACTGCCATAGAATCAACCTGCTTTAATACTGCCATAGAATCAACCTGCTTTAATACTGCCATAGAATCAACCTGCTTTAATACAGAATCAACCTGCTTTAATACTACCATAGAATCAACCTGCTTTAATACTACCATAGAATCAACTTTCTTTAATACTGCCATAGAATCAACCTGCTTTACCATAGAATCAACCTGCTTTAATACTGCCATAGAATCAACCTTCTTTAATACGACCATAGAATCAACCTTCTTTAATACTGCCATAGAATCAACCTGCTTTAATACTGCCATAGAATCAACCTTCTTTAATACTGCCATAGAATCAACCTGCTTTAATACTGCCATAGAATCAACCTGCTTTACCACAGAATCAACCTGCTTTATCATAGAATCAACCTGCTTTAATACGGCCATAGATTCAACCTTCTTTAATACTGCCATAGATTCAACCTGCTTTAATACGGCAATAGATTCAACCTCCTTTAATATGGCCATAGAATCGACCCGTGCCATCTACAGAACGTCATGTCACGTTGAGAAGCACTGGGTAAATGTGATGGATTAGCTACTACAACACTTCATATTAGCTGCTCATGCATAGTTTACTTAGGGTTGTGGTGATCACAAGCTTGGTTTCTTTTCACCCAAACTAAGCTGTATTGAAAGCGAAAAACATGAGTGGAAGCTTTGAGTAAATTGTGTGTGTGCGTGTGTGTGTGTATATATATATATATATATATATATATATATATATATATATATATATAAATATATATGTATGTATTGTAACTCCTGAATGTGTCTAAGACCTTTGCACAGCAGTGTATATATCTTTTTTGCACCGGTATTCCTGTCCTTAGATTCTGTGTATCTATGTTTGCATCCACCTGTATTGTATAGTCCTCTGTGAGGACCATGTGTGTGGGGAGGGGGTGGAAGCGGCTGGGGGGCCCACATGCCTGGTCTGATAGACAGACAGCGCCTGGTGTCCCTCTCCATCTCCTCTCGCCACAACACTTTATTCTTAGAAAAACAGCTGAGACATCCTTCAAGACGCTCCCAACTAAATAAGGTAAGAGTCGGGCGGTGGCGAGGGGATTTGCGACTCCGCAAACAGCTGCCTGTCCCAGCTAGGAATGTGAGGATTACTTTGGAACAGTCATAGTATTTCTCTGAGGACTGGGCTGTCTCGTGGGCTAATATACTTTCCAGTTGAGCTGCAGGAAATGATGATTCAGTTATTCGGCTCAGCTCCCCACAGGTGAGGGTCATTGGTGTTGAAGGGGATAATCAGACTGAAACAAGTGAATAGACAGCTGTCTAGAGGTGTGATGAATGCTGTTCTCCACAGAGTCTCAGACAAGCAGCAATCATCACAAATCCAGGCAGCTGTTTCTTTGCTTGTTTCACTTGGAATGGTAAGCTACCCAGTCAACACAGGCTTTAGTTATTCTGGGATTCATTCAGTCGTTGCATAGTAGACTTCGGGATTTCTGATTGGCAGACGAAGATATCCTGTTGTTTTTATAATGGTTCCTGTACATCACTAAAACACGCTGGTAGTATAAACATCAAACTCTGTGATCACACCCAGCTAGACTCCCATAGCACTCTGAAATAAACTATATGTACTGTTCACCTTGCTTTTACGAAATACAAAATCAAAAGCTTTTTTTTTGTTTTTGTTTTTTTTTAATCATCATTTGGCAAGGTACCTGAGACAGGTAAAGCGTACCAGAATGCATTGCAATGTGAGTTGAAAAGCCTGAACTGTCAAAAACTGTCCAAGTGTACATGGAGTCATATGGGAAGCCTAGCGTTTACTGGTCTTCACCACGAATGTTTTGCAGCTGCTGTTCTAACTGGTTTTGCCATATCCGCCCTGTGCATGGCACAGTTCAGTTGCTGCAGTGGAAGATCTTCAGATCATGACCACAACCACTTTATCCTGTTCTACCAGACTGAAGCTTTAACATGCATATTGCAGTGGTAAAAAGAGCAGTATTTAAAAGGGTTAAATTGCACTGTGGTCCTGAGAGAACTTTAATAAGGATATATCAGTTTTAAGCACTTAAGGTACAGGTAAACAAGGTAATAATAATAATAATAATAATAATAATAATAATACATGCAAAAACAAGCATGGTAATGTAAACCCATTACACACATATCCCTCTGCCACCCCCTAGCAAAAAATAAATAAACACTGTCCTGGAAGTTACAGCAGTATAATTGTAAAAGCAACAGATTGTAGTTGAGACTGTAGATTATTATTATTTAGTCATTTAGCGGGCACTTTTATCTAAAGCTATTTACAGACACTTGGGCGTGAACTATGCATCACAACTGTTGCTGCAGTCACTTACAACAGGACCTCGGTCTTTCGTCTCATGCGAAGGAAGGACGGAGCACAAGGCGGTTAAGATTTGCTTAGGGTCACACACAGTGTGTCATTGGCTCAGCTGGGATTTAACCTGGCACTTCCTGGTAACAAGCCCCTTACTTTAACCACTGGACCACCAAGCTTCGCTTTGCGGAGATTAGCAGAGTCTTCACTCGCATTGCAGTGTGAGGTAATAGATTAATGCAACGAGATAGCTTTTCAACTCAGAGTTATCAAGTTACTCGTAATTCGATATATGCAGCGGTTTTTTTATTTATTTATTTTTTATTTTAGGAACACTAATAAATAATTACTATGTACTGAAGACACAGCTGATTATCTGTGAAATTAGTTTACACTCACTACCAAGTTGCATTAGGTGGTTTATCTAAACATTTGAAATCAGCAATAATATTATGTTTAAATCCGGTGTACACACTGCGTAAAACTGAGACTCGCTTGCAACCTATCTGAATATTTAAAAAAAAAAACAACAAAAAAAACACACAAAACAAACAATACTTGTGTTCAAAATTAATGCATGTTCTGTGTTTTTTGTTTTAAATATTCGTGTATAAATTGCTTAGAGTAAAATTAACGCATGCATATGAGTATACTCATCGTAGTGTTTTGTTAACTCATTGTAGCCCACTTTTGCTCTCTGCTAAAAGCCCTATTGTTGTATCTCACTTCACCCTGATTTCCCAGTTCCTGATATCCCCGCCTGATTGTCAGACTCGCTGACAAGGGAAAAAGGGCGGCGCAGGTCGGATCGGCGCTGGATAGTTTAACTGCAACCATCTTAGTTTTTTTGAAGGAAAAGTTTGTTTTCTTTTATCAAACGTTTACACTTGAAAAACCCGTTTTGCAAAACCCTCCACCGAAGAGTGAGTTACTGCTCTTTCTGTTGCAAACAATAAAAGCGAAGAGCGCTGGAAAAGGAATTACATAAACAACAAACCGAACGTGTCGGGTTTAAAAGCCGTGGACTGACAGCGTCGACAGAAGAAAAGTAAGTTGGAATAATTATCTGTGTATATTAAAATATGTGTTTGTTTACACTGTGAGGGACATAACGTGTATTGTTTGTGTGCCCCTTTCAACAGTGCAGCGCGGCTTCGGTAGTTATAATGAACACAGTTCTTGCTTGCATGATATCATGATTTCTGGAAAATTAATCTCACGTAAATGAAGCCAAATCTCAGTACATAGAGTATGTTGTAACGGGGGGCAGGTTTGTTTTTCAAAACAGCTTTACTTTGATTTGTTTGGTTTTAAAAATTCTATAATTTACTAAACAGAGATAATAATGTGGGGGAGAGGGGTATTTTATTTTTAAATTAAAATCATTAAACCCGGTCATGACTAGTCGTAAGCAGCTATCACTTTGTCCAAACACACATAGCCCGTAGGCCTCATACTAGCACTTTTTCCAACACATCTGGAGATTGCTAATTAAATTGGGATCACAGAAAAGTAGGTACTTTTAAATTCATTTCTTTGAAAATCACAAGTGGAATTTATCAGTTAGCTAGACCCTAGAAACCCCGAGTTAAATATTGCAACTGTGTGACGTAAACCCGCAGCGCGTTTTAAACTCCTGTTGCTACTGAAAGTACAGTAATATACTGTTGTGTTTTATGGAATGACGTCACCTGCCCGGTGGTGGATTGTGAAAATAACAGTTCGCAGAAGATACGACTGTTGGAATACAAAAATTAATAATAATAATAATAAAAAAAAAAAACATAAGCGTAGCTAACTAAGGATTTGCGTTTAACCAAATAACATAATGTTGTTTTTTTTCACTTAAAAGCTGCAGTGTCCAACGATCGTTTTCAAGGTAATACTATTAAACTGTATAATTCACTGAATATTTTACCATTTCAGTTAACAAATGACTTTCACTCTCGCCTCCAGTTTTGCACATTACATAATTAGAAACGTGTTGGCGTTGAGCTTTATCTACACAGCTTCCTTCCTCTCTGAAGTCCTGTCATTCAGCTCTACAGTGTGTCGCTTGCAAGCTATGGGGGAATAAACATTTTTAAAGCTGCTTATTTGTGTTTCCTGATAATATATAGTTTATGAAAACCTCATGTGGCACTGCATCTTTGAGCTGTGCTGTAGTGTTTCACTTTATATCCATCATCAGATGCTTGATGGAAAGTCCCTAGCGGTCAAGACATTTTCCCACAGATTTCTTTCATTGCAAATCTGTAAAGTGTGTGTGTGTGTGTGTGCATATATATATATATATATAACGGTCAAAATATCAACAAAAAAATACAATGTTTTTATTGTAGCACATAATTACACGTTAACTAATGCAAAACTACTACAGCAAAACATTTTTGCAAAGTGTTGCACTTTGTTTTTCACTTTTAGAAGTTTCCCATATTAAAAGCACAGCAAAGTGTAATCAAGCATAGTGAAAGAATGGTAAGGCATAGATAGGTAAGCACTACATTCACAAGCATCAGACTTTCACCCACAAAAACACAGTAAATCTGAAGAATTTCCAACTCTCTCGCAACAGTTCTGACACCTCCCTGCACCTGGGCTCCAAGGCTCACAGAAGGAAGAGATGTGTGAAACGGAGATGTATATGTCAGAGCGTCAAATACTGTGCAAACCTTGCTCAGCAACTACAGATCACTTCCCCAATTCTCCTGTCTGATCACTGGCACGCACTACTTCCCCCAGACCTACTGAAAATAGCCGGGGTGTAAAAAAACAAATCTTTGAAGTAGTTTTGGACACAATACATATATTTTCCACTAACACTTGTTTTCCCCATTGCATTATGTGGAGATAAAATTGCATCCTTTTACGAGGCTATCGTGCATTTGCGTCTTCCACTAGGAGTTTTTTTTTTTTTTCTTAAATCCGTCCCCATATGAGGTTGCCATGCATGAAAGGGTTAAACGAGCTGGTTTTCACCAGCTTCCCACCTTGCCTCTGTCTGTGTGCTGTGTGCAGTGCTGGCCCCAAACTGCTTCTCACGTTGCCTGTTGTCTGTGTGCTGTGTGCAGCGCTGGCCCCACACTGCTTCTCACGTTGCCTCTTGTCTGTGTGCTGTGTGCAGTGCTGGCCCGGGGACATGGCCTCTAAGTTGCTGCACAGGCTGCGCCGTAGCCTCTTCAGGGAAGTGACGCTGCATCCCCACCTGGGCGGCGCGGAGGACTTCCCCGAGAGCTCGGAGCTGGACGATGACACCGAGGGACTGTCCTCGCGGTTCAGCGGCACTCTCAGCTTCGAGGGGGAGCCGGAGCCGGAGCCAGAGTCGGAGGGAGAGAACTCGGAGCTGGACAGCGATTCAGATGTCCTGGGGGATTCGGTAGAGAACGGCACAGAGATCGCGGGTACTGCTTCACCCAGTCTCTCGTGAGCTTGAGAGTGCGGCGTGGCTACTGAGCCACTGCCTTACCTTGTTTGATTGGACAAAACTAAAGTAAAAAGAAAAAAGGGTGCAGTCATATAAAGATGTAATTATGGTCAAATTAAACAAGCCACTTATACTCTGACATTGAAAAACAGAAAATCGCGTTGTGGTCCATTATGCAATAGTTTCCTGTTCTGTGGTAGTTTCCTGTTTTTTACAACAATCTGTTCCAACAAAAATCCATTTTATAGAGAAAGCTGGGCTGTAATTTTGCTTCAGGTGCGGTCAAAGTTCATTAATAATAATTATCCTTTTTCAGCACAAAACGTAGACAGGAAAAATGTAATATTCTAGTAAGTGAACTTTGAGTTAAGTTTGAGAAAGGCACTAGACAGGTGTGTGTGCAGCGACATGTCTTGCATCGACAATGGCTTCTTATTGAAACTTTGTCTTTACTAAATATATGATGGTGGGGGTGTTGGAAGAAATGCATGAAAATGAGTGTCGGTTAGATAGAAACAGAAACCTGGGATGGAGTAGCCCACAGGGATGAGATGAACTGGGCTGTCCTCATCCACTTTGGTATCTTACCTTGCAGAGAGCAGCCCAGCCTGCCAACCACCAGCCCACAACATGCTGACGAAACAGCTGCAGGACAGCTGGAAGAAGAGCCGGACCCAGAGCATCCCTGAGAGACTGCTGTTCGAGGTGACAGACGCCAGTGTGGTGCAGGAGGGGGCCTCCAAGTATGTGGTGAGTGCATGAGCAGAGTTCCACTTGAAAACAAATTGTACCTCTTTGGATAATAAATATTGTACGACTGGCGATACTTTTTGGTATACTGGTGCACCGAAAATTCTATTATTAAGATTCACTGTTTAGCTGTACGACTTTGAGACTTTTAGGGATACACTCTCAAAGAAAAAACCCCTTTAGATTAAAATTGGTGCATAAAATGAAATCAGTCGTTTTATTTAACATGGTGGCCGAGTCATTTCATTCCCCCCTTTCTTCATTAGCTCTACACCGTCCACGTGATGAAGTCAGGGCAGTTTGATAAAACCCCGTCGCCGATCACCCGACGCTACACGGACTTCAACCGCCTGCACAGCCAGCTGAGGGGACTCTACAGGGACGAGATGCAGGGCATCACCTTCCCCAGGAAGAAGCTGCGCAGGAACTTTGCCGCGGAGACCATCGCTAGACGCAGCCGCGCCTTCGAGCAGTACCTAACTCACCTGCACTCGCTGGTGGAGCTGCGCCGGGCCCCGGTATTCCTGGAGTTCTTCTACCTGGGAGACCTGCAGGCGGGACAGAACCTGCTGAGGGCTGGCCAGTACCAGGAGGCCGTGGGCTGCCTGCTCAACGCCCTGAGCCTGCAGGAGAAGCTGGGCTGTCGGCCGCAGGGCCACTGGATCTTCACGCTGGCCATCCTGGTAGCCAGCTTTCAGGAGCTGGAGCAGCCAGAGAAGGCTCAGGAGTACTGCGAGCGGGCTCTCCAGGACCTGAGCTCCCCCTCGCTGGAGCTGCAGCAGCAGCACCCCCTGCTGGTGCCTCTGCTGCAGGCCATTGTCCGTCTGTCCTGGAAGGTCTCCAAGGAGAAGCGTCAGTGGGAGTCCCAGCTCCAGCAGCTGAGGGACTCTGGGGTGGATGTGAGCAGCCAGCCCAGCTTGAAGGAGTACCTGGTGAAGGAAAGCCTGGAGGGGAGTGAGGGAGGCAGGCACAAGGGGGACGATGTGGCTTAAGCCTGATTCCTACCGCAATCGCGTGACCATCACTGAGGGCAGTTTCTCTAGTCTGTTAGTTGTGCGAGTTGTCTGGGAGTCTGGTTGCCGATAGGAAGGTTGGGGTCACTTCATTTTTTTTCAATTCCAATTCAATTTTAAAATCAATTTCCAATTCCCATTCCTTCAGTACATTCCAAATCCAGTGGCAAGTTGGAATTGGAATTGATGAGAAAATGGAATTGGAATTGATCCCCAGTCCTGGTATCAAAGAAATCTGGGTTTTCCTTTCAACTGGGGACAAGTATGTTTAATAAAGTCTTCACTGTTTTCCATTGCACGCAAAACTGCACCAACACCACATGTACAATTTTTAACAAAACCATACAGTATGTTTTTGTTTGAAGCAAAAAATCTGAACTGATTATAGATCGCATTATGGGGTTCAGGATTGGGAAGCACTAACTGAGTGGATAAAGGGAACGTTTTTGAGGCAGACTTGCCCAGGAGTAGTCAGGTATAGCTGAGAAGGTGTGTGGCACTAGTGTCAAGAACTGAGAACTTAACGGTACCGTGGCCTAGTCATGTGTACAGCGACGGGATTTGGTGTGGCCTGGTCACTTGAGGAGAACTGAGATTCATATCTGTCCTGTGGTTTTAGAAGACAGAGAGCTTGACACTAAAGACTATGAGGCAGAAGTTACTAGTTCAAAAATAAAACTCACTCTCTCTTCGGGAGTCAGGGTTGAGGCAGGGTGCTTTACCTACTTCTATTGCTGTCTTGCCAAGCTGCTACCCTGCTGCTCCCAAATAGGGAAACTCATATATTACCAAAGCTTGAGGGAAGTGCTCAGCTGTTGACATGGCCGCTGTTACACTAATGCCTTAGAGTTACACCACTTACTGTCACCGTAGAGTGGAGCGTGTTGAGTGTGACACCTACAAGCCTTTGTCACGTCTTATTATAGACTGAGGTATTTTTAAATAATGCAGTAATGCTGCTTCAGGTATAATTAGCTGTACACATGGATTATTTGTGGAATTAGTTATATATAAATTGCCTGTAAAGTCACCTTTTTAACTGGTCTTTGAAAGTTTATTTTTAGTGCAAATAAATATCTTTTTAAACTCTAGCTTGTGTTTTGTTTTTTTCACTGCTGTGAAACATTACTTTCAGTATGACCAGAGGGAACAGGGTTTAAACAATAGTGTACTAATACCAAAAATCATATAGTGGACTGTGAGAAACATTAGGATTGTAGGGAAGAAGCTTAGAAAGTGAAAGTGAACAAGTACAGAGAACACTAAGGCAGCGCCGTGTGTCACATGCTCCTAAGGATAAAGCTCACTGAAATATTCTTGATATCTGAGGAGCAGTGACTCATTAGCCTGTGAGGAACAGCAGACCCAAGTCTTTGTGGTTTTACTCTGTTTTGAAAACCACGTTGCTTAGAGCCAATCAGCATGGTTTAGAAGCCCTTTCATTTCCTGGAACAGACTAGAGGGGGTAGGGGAGGTCAGCTCCTCTTCTTAATTTAACAAACTAGAAAACCCAGAGTAGGCCCTTGCTGTTGTAAAACGGAGCAGGCTGGGCCCCAGGCTGTACAAGAGGCTCTGATCAGCTGGTACACTTGCTAAAGACCTCAGATCAGAGAGTAACAGAAGAGAGGGACAACATATAAGACATGGGAGTTTACTGCTATATTCATTTACATGTGTTTTGAAAAGGGTCACAATACATTTTTATAGGTGTATTCCTTAATAATAATAAAGAACTGTTTAACATAACAACTCGCTACGCCCCTTATCCTTAAAAGGGGGACTTCACATCTTAGCGGTTTACTTTCATGCTATATTACTTGAGGAGATTTGTTGTTCATTTAGTTTACATCATTTAAACAATAAACTGCAGAGCAGCTCTTCGTGCAATTCACAGGTGAAGTGATTGAAAACCAATCTGCTCTTCTAACCTGACTTCTTCCACTGTAACATGTCCTATTTCTAAGACCAGTGGGGTACATTCTGCATGTCCACTGCTCTTTTCTAAACACTCATGAATTAAGTGACGGAATGTGCTTTTGCTTGTTGGATATGAGTTTGGTTCTGATCATGTAAAATGTGAAATTATGAATCGATCTGTTAAGTGTTTTGGTTGTCTTTAGAACTAGTATAACTATATAATTGAACAAAACTTCAAACAGCTTCAAGTTGTTTACAACCTATAATTGGCTTCAAAGATGCTGAGAGCTGTAATCTTGGACTACTTAATGTTATAGAGTAGTCCCAAGATTACTGAAACCACCCCTTTGACTTGATTTTCATAGCCAGACTTACAGAACTGTAAAAAAAAAAAAAAAAAACATTGTCAAAGATGAATTTTATCAGTGTTCTTTTTTGTGTCAATTTGGAATCAATTCCAGCATTTTCACCATGCTGACAGAAGAGGATCGAGGCCCATGTGCATCATGCAGACTGCTCTCTTACAAGTCCCTATAGCTTGCTCTGACTTGGCACCGGCCTGACTCGCAATACCCCCTCCTGTGCACACGAGGCCGCCAGCACTCCATCACGCCTCCACAGCCGCCCCTGGACCAATCCCCTGCTGCCTCCTGCGGAACAACAAAGCAGTGGAATTTCAATGCTGAGGAACACGGCATCAACATACACAAACACCGCATTGTGCAAACCTGTGGAACCAGAGGACACCATAGTCCTTGCTTACCTGCCCAGGGACTCTCACATTCGTACAGCATCCATTCGTCAGTTCGGAAGGAGCTGTGGAACCACATTGCATGGTCGAGAGAGGCGGTGAAGTGTGTCTTATGCTGGGGGTAGGGCAGCAGTGTTGTGCCCAGGAAGAAGTAGTCCGACACGTAGGCAGCAACGCAGCAGTGCAGCTTCATATCGCTGTCACCTGCCAGGCAAGCAGAGGGCGCAGTCAGGCAAGGGATGAGCTGAAGGGTCATTGCACCACAGTTCTCTCCATGGAGGACTGGTTACACCAGCTACAGAACTATGGGAACTCATTTTATCCTACATGAACGTTGTCATTTTATATTGCAATATTTCTGAACAACTACCCGTCCTGCTCCTTACCAATATGTCCCCGGGCTCGAACCCAAAACAGCTGCTTAGGCTCCATTGCCACCCTGTGGTAAATATCAGGTGGGTTCACTGGTTTGATTTCGATTGGCACCTCCTGGGCTAGCAGGTTATTCAGTCCCAGTTTGTATTTCTCTGCCAGGTTTGGATCACTGAAACAAAATCCAGGGCAGAGTTGATTGAGGTGCAGAACAGGTGTACCATAACCAAATAATACTTAAAGACAAAGTAGGTTAAAATAATATTTCACTCATTTATATGACACGTGTATAAAGGATGGAAATAAGACTTCATTGCATAGCAGTTTGAGGCATTGCTGGTTTTACTATAAGTTTAATAAGACACACCTGACCTTGTTACCTCTACACTGGGGCTAATCAAGCAGATATTCAAACCTGCAATAGGTGAACCTGCTATGCAATAGGAGTCTTATTTCCATTCCTGTCATAATGTTTCTCTAAATCTGCTTCTACTTTGAGCTTGTCTATGCAGCCCTAAATGCTGGGAATGAACAGCTACCCTCATTCCACTCAAACCACATGACCTTTCAACCCTCTACACTACACTTCTATAGAAAATGCATAGACTGGGCTGGCAGAGCAATTAATGGGGATATAGAGCAGCTGTTAAAATGACCCTGAAGGGAACTCCTCTTTCACACATGCATGGTTCACACCTGAGGTATTGCTGGATGAGCTCCTCGACGCTGTGCAGCTCTTCTGGAGGAGGTACGCTCGGCATGGTGAACTGGTGCTGCACAGGGCTGGGCTGTGATTGGTGGAAAGAGGCCTGGCAGATGAGGATGGGCCGTCCGTGCTGAATAGCCTTCACTGAACGCACACTGAAGCTTCTCCCATCGCGGGTCCGATCTACCTGGTACAGAAAAGGCACCCTCGGGTCTCCTGTGTGGGACAGGTGATTGGGGAAGTGGCATCAGAGGGTACAAAGCTGACTTTCTTGAGCAGCCTTGAAACCACATACAGTATAGAAGGAGGATGAGACAGACCAGCTATGATTTTCACATGCACAGGTTCATATTTGAACCTAGGTTTTTAGGTTTTAGGTCCTATGCCATTCACAGAGCCATCAACTTCAAATGAACCTTTATGATCATATGTGAAAAAATCTGACTAGTCATGTGAAATACAAATCACATTTAACTATACTATATATATATATATATATATATATATATTCTATAAATTCAGTAATAAGAAATGAAAGCAGTGGCACATTTATCTCTAAGGAAAGCGCTCACCTGCTCGTACGAAGTAGCAGTGTAAGGAATGTGCGGAGACGTCCTCACTCACTGACTTGGCTGCTGCAACGAGAGCCTGTCCTATAA
Organism: Polyodon spathula; assembly: GCF_017654505.1. Taxonomy (NCBI): domain Eukaryota; kingdom Metazoa; phylum Chordata; class Actinopteri; order Acipenseriformes; family Polyodontidae; genus Polyodon; species Polyodon spathula. Next base: position 12,039,866 of record NC_054541.1, on the reverse strand, counting down.
TCTGCCCACCGAACAAGCGCTGAGTCCTGGGCACCCAGTGGTGAGTTCCCCTGAGGGAAGAGAATAAACGGGGGTTATATTGTAATGGGGTTTCCAGCAGCCCATCACCAAAGGAACAGACTGACAGTGTGAAACAGAAAAATGCTGAGCCGGTATGTGCTGTGTACTGCAGGTGTCTGTCTAGCTCCAGTATAGCCCCTCCACCATCCTCTACTACTGCAGTAGCTTAAATGCAATGCAGATAAATACATTACAAGGCATTCTGCGTCACATCCAGTGATCCACTACGAGGTGCAACATCCAGATTATTATTATTATTATTATTATTATTATTATTATTATTATATACCGGTATATAAACATTTGAATAACATTTTTAAATAACAGACATGCAATCTTACAATGCATGCATATTCCACAAATATATAACTGACATTTATACATGCATGCATCTAAACCCACAATACACACCTTCCGTGTCACTTATTACATATGCTGTATGTATTACAGCTGGCGTGGGCCCCATGTATAAATGATATATATCACTGTCGGCTTCTGTATACTCTCTATTGGTTTATCTTGAGCTCTGTGAGGTCCATAATTTTCAAGCTAACTTCACATCTGTACAATAATTAGCCTTCTTAGTGCATCAGAAATAGAACAAATATCATAATGCGTTCCCTACAATACAACAGTTAAACACATATAGCTTTGTGAAATAGCAACAACAAATGTATATTGCAAATATGTTGTGTATCATATTTATTGTACTGTTTTGTAATACGAATGCGTGTTTGTGCATACAAATCTAAATAATATCACGCATGAATTACATAGAAGGCACGCAGGTGCATCTCGTTCCAAACAGCGAGTATCTTTGACGCTGACAGGCCGACTCCGACTTGAATACCTGTACAGGTCGGTATCAAGTTCTTCCAGGTTTAGGACACTGGTTACCAGCACGCTGCGCAGGTCCGATTTGGACAAGGGGTCACCGGGGTGAGGGGGGTCGGTACCCGGCTTGGGGTCCATTAGTTTCTCCACCTGGTGAAATTTCTCTCCGGAGATGGACGCGGCCATGTTGATTAGGACAAAAAACTCGTCATGTGAGCGGTTCAGGGGTCATGGGACAGGACTGTGATTCTCGACATGGGTTTTTTTTCTGTACGCTGCTTTCTTATGTTTTACATCCTGAAGATGAAGCGGACGTCCTGTATTCTGGAAGCTGAAAACTGTTTTTTTTTCTGGATGATGAACATTAAGTTTTGCACCCAGAACATGCAATTCTGTTTTACAATCAGGAGTACTGTGTAGGCTTCCGTAATTGTAGGTGCCTTGCCTAGGAAATGTAGTTCTGCTTTTGCAGGGATATCGCCGTTCAGTGTCATCTCGTTCAGCCTGCTCCACATGAAGAACAGCATTTGTTTAGAATGGTTCCCATGGAGACTGTGGTACCCACAAACACACCTTGTGTTCATTGCAATTCAACAGATTGAACACGTGATGGCGCTGTTCAGTTTACTAATTCACTATTAATTCACAAAACTAAGAAACAAGAAAACATTCCAGTAATATTTTAGTAAACCAGTAATTACACTCAAATGATCAGGTTTATTGTATTAAGATATCCACAATTGTATTTTTCATGTTTTATTTTACTAATCAATAAAAGCATTATTCATAATGTTGCATTTTTTGTTGTATGTTTTCTATACTATGTTTAAAAAAAAAAATAATAACATAACCGTTACGAAGCACTGTAATGATGAACGCATAAGCTGTTTTTAAATTAATTGCGTTGTTACAGCAGATTCCTTTACGCGGAAAATCATTTGGAAGCATTAAAGGAAACTGTTGCTATGGCTTTTTTTTAGATTTTGGCAGTGAACCAATAATCCCAAATGGACGTTAACTCTTAATAGCACTTAGCAATTTAAAAGACAAAAGCGTAATATTCACTAAACTTTTTAAGACTATCCACGTTTTTTTAACGGCATCCAGTAAAACGTTTCCACAACTCCACACGATTAAGACTTGTATATTGTAGAAGTCGCTGAACCATATTTGTTCTTATATACAAATTTTAAAAAGACGACCGGTTGGAACAAAACCGGGGGTTATTTGAGGACCAGGATGAAAATGAATACGGTAAAAGCCATTTAAAAGGGCAGACACTAGGACGGAGAAGCCTGGTCGCTGCCCGGCAGCCCCTGTATCTCCCTCCCTCTATCTGCGAATTTTCCTGAGCTGGTTTTCACTCCTCAGCGCCATCTAACTCCACCGGCAGAAGAGACGATGAAGACGGGCGAGACTTACTTTCTGCTGGTGATTCTCTGTGCTTTGGGAACATGGCTGGATTTAACCGCTGCCACCAGACACAACTCTACAGGTAACATAACCTTATTTTATTTAATGATAGCCTAGGCGGGCGTGGGAAATAATAATAATAATAATAATAATAATAATAATAATAATAATAATAATAATAATTTTGTGACTTATATACTTTTACTAGCGACTGTATATTGCATGCCTTTGTGTATTATGCTGTTCAGTTATTTGTCGTAGATATGTTTTGGGGATGTTTTGAGAAAACTGATACACCGGGTTTTCGACACACTGTCCCTTTGATCTTTCGCTGGGACCCCTATTTTGCCAGTGAAGAGCTGTATAGAAGGACCAGGACCCCCCTTTATTCTAAGTGCGAATGGTATAGAATTATATGACACAGTATGTGATTCATGCTCATTTATCTTGTCAGTCACGGTCCACTTTATGAAGAAGCTGTTACTGACAGTCCAGTATGCTTCCTTTTCTATTTCCAATGCTAGTTATTAGCTGTACGGTCTAAAGAAGGGGTGCCCAATCCTGGTCCTGGAGGGCCAGTGTCCTCCTGGCTTTTGTACCAACTGTCACCTAAATTACTTAATTGGACCAATCAAGCACTTATTAAACGCTTAATTGGCCTACTTAAGCAATTTAGTGTACAGTTGGAACAAAAACCAAGAGGGACACCGGCCCTCCAGGACCAGGATTGGGCACCCCTGGTCTAAAGCTCACCTCTCTTTTGATTTGATTAAAGCCAGTGCGTTTCAGAATCTGCATATTATGTGCCAACATTACTGGAATCACACAGTGCAGCTTTTTTCAGAGTGTTCTTTGATTCTTGGCATTGTGACGCAGCTCTTACCAACAAAGTTCTCTAGCTGTCTCGGATCAATTATGTGTTCTTATTTGGTCCATAGACGTTAGTTAAAAGCACATTGTTGGATCGGCGGTGAATAGGCTGTCGTGTTAGCTGACTTGGCTGAGGGCAGCTAGCACCATCTGGCTAATTGAGCAGACCTCAAAAATTCAGACTTCAAGCCAATCACTGTGTTTGAGAACAGAACAGTTACCTCAGAGTGGCTGCTGCCAGCGGTACTGTGCAAGCTGCTGCAGTTTGGACAATGCATTCACTTTGTTCTTAAATAAAAGTGTTGGAGAAAGGATCAAGTTTTGTTAAACTGCCTGAAAACATCTGGAGTGTGCCTGAGCTGGGGGGGGGGGGGGGGGGGGGGGGGGGGGGGGGGGGGGTTGGGGGGGGGGGGGGGGGGGGGGTGGGGGGGGTCAGCTTGCAACTTCAAACAAATCAAGAACAACAGAATTGTGCATTGACACAAAAGCCACAGCCAAATAGAAGTCTTGCTGTTGGTAGAAACAGCTGGTTACTGTGGCACAAACAGACAATAGTTCCTTACAGTGATGTCACAGAGTGTGACTGGGCTTGAAGGTTGTTTGCCTTGGCATGTACAGTTATTATATACTGAGCCACAGAGAGGTCCTATAATATATGTGTCATACACCATTGGGATTCGTGATTAGATATGGTTCTGTATACAATGCTGAAGACACCCTCTGATGGCAGCTGACACTGGTTCTTTCTGACCCCCCCACAGTGGTTAAGCCGGGTCACTGTCCCAGGAAGCTACAGGTGGTCCCTTCCAAGCGGGCCTGTGTCTGTGATGAAGACTGTCCCGGGGACGACAAGTGCTGTGTCTTTGCCTGCGGATCCGTCTGCGTGCCCCCTGCTTTCAGTAAGGAAACACCTAATAAGATTGTGGGAATTGTAGAGTGTGGGATTCTCAGAGTTTCCAGTTAAGGCAGGGCGTGTGCAATGCACTTTTTGTCATGGTTGTTGCATGCTCTTTTCCTCTATGTCACCAATACTGTATTGTGTAAGTGTAACTGTCCTTGGGTGTTTCAGCAAAGCCCGGTGTTTGCCCACGGAGACAGCGCGGAGCCGGGATGTGTGCCGAGTTCTGTTCTGATGACAGCGACTGCCCCAAGGATGAGAAGTGCTGCAGCAATGGCTGTGGGCACGAGTGCACAGCTCCATACACAGGTAGGGTCGTGAACTGCACCACATATTCAGGATAGATAGGGAAGTGTATGTCGAAGAGCACATCGAGATGTACTCTATAGCATTGGCGCATTTGCGTACATGTCCTGTGTGCTTGCTTAAAAGCAGCTTACTGAAGTTGAAGACAGACTTGTTGTTGCAGACTACACCAAATTCTAATATTCATTACCAGGCCTTCCTTTAATTATCTGTAAAGCCTCTTATGTTGTCAGGGAGAGTATTCCTCACTCATAAACTTGTAGGTATGCTTGTAGTCCACTGCAATGTTACACTGAAGCCTGATAAGGAGAGTGCTATGCTGTAACCGTCCGTCTCCCCAGTGAAGCCAGGCCGCTGTGCTCGCCCCAAGGGAACCCACATGTGTGCCGAGTTCTGCTACCACGACGGGGAGTGTCCTGAGGAGCAGAAGTGCTGCCGGACCACCTGCGGCCACGCCTGCAGCGAGCCCTGCTGACCACACTCCACGCAGCAGGCTGCCTTTTATACTTGACCCTTCATTTCGTATCTCTCTCTCATGTTGTGCAGTGTGTCCGTATCAAGTTTTTAAACCAATAAAACGGCCTGGTTAGCCTTTCATTTTCATTCCTTCCTGTCTTCCATAGAAACATTCAGAAAAATGCACTTTAGTGTTAGTGCTCTCTTAATTGTGCTTTCTCTGTGTGAAAAACAAATCAACTTGGCACAGTTAAGTGAGCATTCAAGAGTAAAGTGTGAAATACTGGGCTGAGCTGAGGTTAAGATTACCCTTAGTTTCTGAAGTCTGTGCAGAGCCAGAGGGCAGCTGGAAGCAGTTATTCTGAAGACATCCCTCCCCTCCCAAACCCACTCCCACAGGAAGAGGCTCCAGAGCCCTTTTTTAAACATCGACATGTTTTCCTAAACGTCTAGACCCTTTTGCAGAGCGGCTGCACACATTCCTGTGTGTGCGAGAGAGTCAGTCAGTCAGTCTCGGGATTAGCACTGTCCCCTGGAATGTAGAGACTCTTGCTGTGTTTCAGAAGCTCCAGTGAATGAGAGCTCTGTCTCTGGTCCCCCTCGGCTTGGCAGCAGTGGAGCGGAGCACCAGCACAGCATGTTGTGATCCTGCAGCCTTGTTTAGTGGCAAAAGCTTTGGGACCAAACCGCTCGAGATCACATCCCCCAGTAGGGCTTTAACAAGTATGGTAAATGCGGATTACAAATAGGAAAACAGGTCTGTTCTTTGCTCAACCCTTTCGTGCATGAAATATTCATATATTTTTCATTGACAGTTGTTAAAAAAAAAAATTCCCCACTGCTTTATACGGGGAAAGAATGTCCCCAATGAAGACTATAAGAGATTTTCCCACACAAGGTCGCCATTCATGAAAGGGTACACCTATGCACTATGGGTGCTGTTATCAAAGTTAACTTGAGTAAATCTGTTAATAAAATCCTGCAACTAAAAATGCTAATCATGACTTATGTAAAATGATTTTCACATTAGTCGACCTGCCCAAGCAAACCATGTATTCAAGCTGAAACACAAGCGCAAGGCTACCATAGAAAACTGGAAGCAGATTGCTGAGCTGCTCTTTGTTGAGGTCAGTCGAGGGGGCTGTGCCAAATGTTTTCCCTATCCCTCTGCACACAGAGCGTTCCTTCTCCCTTGGCAGTCTTGAAGTCTTTAATGAGAGGCACTGCACAGAACAATCAGACTGGGATACTTTATGACAGCAACAAGGGTTTCTAGAACTGCTGTCATCACTGGCCTGTTAGTGGTGACTTGTGCGCCCCAAACACGGAACACTGCTCTAACACACCGCACAGCTTGTCAAACACAAGGGGTACAATGGGCTTGACCTGCCCTATAATCCACAATCAGCAGTTTGAGGAAAAGTGTGATTGGCAGTTGGCCAGGACTCAGTTTGTGCTACATTATCTAAACTCAAACAAGGAACTCCTGGCAGTGGGAGTCAGCTTTATAAAGGAGGATGGTCAAGACCCGCGATTCTGTACCATTGTGAGAAGGCATGTAAAACAGAGAGCTTGGGAGTAAGAGCAGGACAAAGGGCTCGGTTGTTGGTTTATTGAAAACACGTAACAACAAACACAACAGCCCCTCCCCCTCTCACATACATTTCCATTGCCAGTATAAACACCCCACCCCACTGTCAAATGAAATTAAAGTCACACACAATTGATGCATGCAGCACATTCCTGACCTGTATGCAAACTGCACAGGGTAACTGGCATATATAGTTTACACTTGTGCCAACAGAATGGGTCAGGCTGCATTTACTCTAAGAGGCACAGGGTTAATGAAAAAATAAAGTTTCACTGTAGTGTTCAGATTTAAAACATTGTAGATTTCTGTGTTTCAGTGGGTTGCAGTTCGCTACCCACCAGAGTACAGAAATCCCAGCCACTGTGTGTTTTTGTTACCCCTCTGTGAATAGAAGACTTGCAGGAATTTCGTACATTTTTCATTCGTCCTGTCGTTCTCACAGCAGAGAGGAGCAGGGAGAGGCAGCCTATAAACAGTTATAGAGTTATAAACATCAGCATTCCTCCCTGACACTCAGCAATCGGCCCATAACCACCCTGGGCCAGAGTTAGTGTAAGAGTAAGGTATGGTGCAGTGGACCCCGTGTTAGCAGTCACCTCTTACCAGGACGGACTGTAGTTATTGTTTGATTTGTTTATATATTTTACAAGCCCCTTTGAAAGTGCTGACCGATCAGGAATTATTTTTACGTTAATTTCTTTTAGAACTTTTATAAACTTTCTGCATACAAAAGGTTTGTCCTAATATTTTCACAAAGAATCTTAAGCCCAAAAAAAACAAGGCTACTTTTAAAGCAAGTAGTAGCAGGGGGCATTTTCTTCCAGCAATTTCACCCCATGTAAGGACTTAAAGAACAAATGGAAAGTCACAATGAACTAGTAGCATCAGCAGAAAACAGTAGCCCTGTGTTTAGTGGGCTGCTGAACTGCACATTTGTGTATGTTATTAATGTAGCCCCTCTCCCCTGTGCCCCAGACTACTGGGAGTTACCTGTTCAATGTGTTAAGAGTCTGTGGGGGCTCGCTCTCTCCCCCTGCCCCTCTCACAGCGCCGGTACTCCCCTCAGCCTGCGGATGACATTAGCAAGCCGCTTGGCCAGCCCGCCGCTGGGCTCCTCTGCCTGGAAGGTGCGGGTCAGCAGGTTGTAGAGAGAGCCGTAGCCCACGGCCACCACCGTGCAGGTCAGGCAGATGACGTTGTAGGGCATGCTGAAGTCCGGGGTGGGCAAGTTCACCAGCAGGGGCTCGCTGTACACACGCACGAAGTAGCTGGACTCCTCTGTACTGGGGAACCTGCAAACCAAGCCGCACACACGCAGCTTTATTACTGACAAAGCAAGGTCTCACACAAGCAGCTTTTCTCAGAGTTCTAGAAAATCTATACAGCGTACTCTGGAAAAAAAAAAAAAAAACGTAATGCCTACAATGTACAGTGGATCAGTTCTGATACTCACAGGGTGGTGAAAAGGGGGCATTCCTCTGTGCTATTGGTATCCATGGCAACCACGCTTGGCACCATAGCGCTAACAACTGAGGAGCTACAGAGGAAAGAACGAGAGAGAAGCAAGAATCATTAGCAGTCGTTCACAGGACAGCAACCCACAAAAAAACACACAAGCACTCTGGAGAATTTGTGTATGTATGTATGTATGTATGTATGTTCTGAGCTGCTGTTGTTTATAACCCACAGCGTCTAGGCAGTCAGTGATTAAGCAGGCTGAGGAGCTGGGGGTCTCACCTGATGTAGAAGCCATGGTTGGGGTCAGGCGTGTACTCAGTCCACTTGAGCAGAGCCCTCTCGAACTGCACTGTGACCTTTGTGACGGAGTGGGGGGGCAGCTGCACTAACATCTCCAACAGGTGGGGGCGCTGTCGATCCTTCGAGGGCAGGTAGTGGATATAACCTGGAGACACAGAAACTATATGAAGTTCTTTCCTTCTGTTAAAAATGATTTCTTCACCAGCAATACGTCTTTTAGCTCACACAGAGCTTAAAGGGGAGGAATCACTTCAGCAAGTTTACATCCAGGCTTTCCACTTTCCACAAGCACTGCCCCACCTAGTGGACAATGAGTACACCGCATCTGAGCAGAAATGCAAAGAGCATAGTTATCAATGATCCATACATATTTAACTCTCCAGCAATATTGGGGTCTACTGGTTCAGACCCCCTCATATCTCAATAATACCCAAATACCACAAGGTTCCCCCCTCCCCTCGCCCTGGTGCACGGGCACTCACTAGGCTTGTTCTCTTTGCCCTTGCTCTGCACGGTCAGGGTGTGGATGTAGAGCCGCAGGTACCAGGGCACCGTCTCCATCAGCAGCACAGGGAACGCCCGGAACGGGTGGCTGTTGTAGAGGAGGGTGTTGATCTCGCCCGTCTGCAGCCCGTAGCCGCTCACAAAGCGCTCTGTGTGGAGAACGGGCCGATGCATGTCCACTGGAAGGGCGGGGAGGCAGACCAAAGGTGAATAAAACTGCATGTGATACTGTATCACCTATAACGTGGTTCATCAATCCATATAAATACTGCCCACCCATTCCTTTATCCCTCTAAATATACAGTTTAGAGTGGAGAGAGAGCAGTCCTCACCGCTCTCCTGCTGCCTCCACTTCAGGAGGATGTTCAGGGAGCGCGTGGGGCCGTACAGCTCAGGGGTCAGGAGGTCGTACACCGTGAACGTCCTGCGATCCCCCAGGACCACCACCTGGGTCTGCAAGGACACCGCAGGGCTCAGATCGAACAGCTCCTCCCCCTGGACGGGAGGACACATAACACAGTTAATGCACAGCTCAGTCAGCAACCAGGCAATGGAAATACCCCTCCGTTTTCTTCTATTTGCGTATTTATTTTTATTCTGTGTTTTATCGATTCTTATTAATTTCCTTTTTCCTTCAATAGTTTTATTTAGATTATTATGATGATGGTTATTTCTGCTACTTCTTGACACTATGCTTCTTTCCGTTTTAACCGACCTGTATAGCGCTTTGAGATACTGTGGTATGAAAGGCGCTATATAAATAAATACATTGAAACTGTACCAGGGGGTTGTCAGTGACGTCCACGTACACTTTGCTGCGGGAGGCCAGGGGACAGGGCTCAGTGAGTGTGCGGGAGAACATCTTGAACAGAGACCACTCTGAGAAGAAACCATTTGAGCATTAGCATCCAGCACCCAGCACACACACGCAATTTCCTCTGCTAAGTGAATGAACAGATGAAACGAACGCGGTTCGATGGAAAAGCCTCACATTTGACTTTGTTCTCCCCCCAGCTTGCTTGCCCTCACTCACCTCTCTTGCTCTGCCCCGAGGCGTGCAGGTCGAAGACAATGCCCAGGGTCTGGCTCAGCTCCCAGGATGTCTCCCTGCACGCAGAGTCCTACAAAAACAACCACATTTAATATCACCCTCTTTATTCCTTGAGTTCAGGTGCAGAGGTCTTCAAAAGACAAGGGACATCCCTGCACCCAGTATGCTTAGAAAGTACTCATGATATCATTTTAAAAGCACATTAAACATCAACAGTAGATTCTACAAAAAATGTAGCGATTTTATTTTTTTCGTATTTATCATCATCATAACAGTCCTTACATTAGCGGTATACAGTATTTCAGCATAAACATGACCACCAAAAGTTACGGATGATGTCACCTGATGCAGAACGCTTTTCTTTTGGGGTTCATGCTACTTATTTTGCTGTTTCCCTTGGCGATACAGATCCTGCTTGACATGATTAAAACAGACAGTCCTTACCTTGCAGACTGGGCGGACGTGCACAGCCTGGGAGTGGTAGCTGCTGTGGAAGAGCTTCTCTGACTTGAGCAGCACAGCCAGACCAGCCTGGGGAAGAGGCATAGGGCAGAGGGTGAGGAGCAGCTTTGTACTGCCACGCAGGATCCTCCGCCATCAGACAGAGCAGCACTGCACAATACAATCCAGTACAGTGCAGTGCAGTACAGAGCAGCACTGCACAATACAATCCAGTACAGTGCAGTGCAGTGCAGTACAGAGCAGCACTGCACAATACAATCCAGTACAGTGCAGTGCAGTACAGTTCCCTACCTGGGATTCACAGGGCAGCAGCTTCTTCCAGGGCGTAAGGTTCTCAGTGCACACGATCTCCCGAGGCAGTACAGCATAGCGCAGGAAACGCTGGTCTGTAACTGCACCCCAGCACAAGAACACATTAGCAGCTCATCCTGTACAGAACCTACAGACCGAACCTACAAAGTCTGAATTTAAAATGTTGCTTTTACACATTACACCTTACATTCTAACTTCATGCTTTCAAGCTTGTGCAGCCCAGTGCTGGTCCTCAGCTCTAATCACTAGGCTCACCTGCACTGTTCCAGCACACGCTACGAAATCAATAGAAAACAACTAAAATAAAATCAGTCCCTCTGTTTACTTCTAAGTGCCTGTCCAACCTCCTGCCTGGGACTTACCATTCCCGAGGCCCATGGGTTTGAAGGAGGCGCTGGGCTGCACTGTGTTGGTCGAGTCGATGAAGTTGAGAGAGGCGCAGAAGATCCCAGACAGGACGCTGGTCAGCTCCCTCCAGGCAACATCCACTCTGCAGGACAGCAAGGGGGTTCATTCACACACACTGCAGGACAGCAAGAAATTCATTCACACATAGGGCAGCCGTTACTGGCTACTGCACTCACTGCATCTTGCACTACATGTGAATGTAAAGATTCAAATTCTTCCAGCCACTATTACTTACTCCGCCACGCTGTCCTGGAACCACACCCAGAGCTCTGCCCCAGGGGGGGCCGACAGGAGCGGCTGGCCCCACTGCGTGGTCCTCCAGAAGCCCTGTGTGAAGGAGATGTGCAGCTCTCGCACAGAGAACTTGGAGATGACCTGGCCCAGGGACTTGGGAAACAGCCTGTAGTGAGACACTAGAACACACACAGCACAGGGAATCAATGGCAGAGTAATAATAAGCTAGGGCAAAAGAACAAATCACCCCAGTAGTACCAGCTATCTGATGACCCTGAGCGGCATAAGCATTCGCTGTGCCCACTTACACAGAGTGGTATTACACTACACAAGAAAAAATGGTAAGTTACTGTATATTTCTTTATTAGAATTTTTTGGATAACTGGATCGAATGAAAATTGGATTAAAGGGAGTTTTTCACCCAATTCTCATCACAACCCCCCCCCCCCTCCCCATTACACAGTGTGGGCTACCCTAGCACCTTACACGGGATGGGACAACTGCTCCCTCTCGGTTCCTGTCTTACTATGGCAACTGTTACAAGAACAGAAAAAAATCATCAGTCTTAAAGTTCAGGTAGTGGTAGAGGCTGGTTTTAGCATGAACAGCAGAACTGGTATGTTTCTTAATGCCAAGCAACATGGCTGAAATACTTGGGGTGTAACGATTCGTCCTGTACTGATGAAGGCGATACTTTCTTTACATGGCACACAGTACCGTAACAGAAATATGCATCATTTGATACAACATCAAAAGCACAACAAGTGGTTTAAGTGTCTCGTTTAATTCTATTAACTAAACGGTTGATGATTAAATGACCACTTCTTATTATGCATCCTACAAGTAACCGATCATGACACTCACATGCATCGTGGCACACACACAGTATCGCGACCCGCATATACTGAAGCGTACGGCCTCGTATTATTAATGTATGGTTAAACCCCAAGGCATAACTCATTTGACTGTGTGAAATCCTATTACTGGATATTGTGTGATCACCTTTTTTCCCCCGGTGCAGGTCTGTATCCCAGCGTGTGCGAAACTGGAAATTCGTGTAAATATCCCCGGACAGCAAGGGTCTGATAACCAGCTCTTCTGCAAAGTGGTCTCGGGGAGTCGGTACGGGTTTGCTCTGCTGCAGTGCATCCTGCAAATCAAATTCTGCTTGAAGATTTTCCAGCTTTTCATCTGCGACGGGCTCCTCGACCCGAACCGATCCCACCTCGATCGACACCCACCGCCCGGCGGAATCCGCCTGTCCAGTCTCTATCGGGTGCGGGTGAGTCTCGGCCTGCCCCGGTATTGTTTCACTAGTTCCGTCCCCAGTTTTGAAACCTCCTTCTGCGTCTGAGAAGACAGCATCAGGACTCCCGCTGACGTCCTGTAATTTTTCAGACTCGACCCGGTTCGGTTCTGATTCGGCCAAGAGGATTGCCGTAGCAACCAACACAGCAACGCCGAGCCGATGACTTACCATCTTTTTCTCAACCACTTCCTGTATTCAGTCTTGCAAAGCGTTATAATTCCGCCTACTGCACCCCTCTGGCCAATTGTATTGAAAAAGCTGTTCACAAAACGTCCAATCAAGATCCGTCTTCAAATGTCTGTTTGTTATTGGCTGTTATTACTCAAGAGGCGGGTCAACCAACTAGAGGAGCGTACTTGATTAGCTGAAGTCACAGCAGGTTTACAGTCGGTGTTGCAATCTGTTCTTTTGTTAATTTCGTGAGTGCGCATATACAGCGTTATCCATACGTGATGTATTAAAATTATGTAAAAAAAAAAAAAAAAAAAATCAACGAGCTTTTAATAACTTCATTCCGTCACCTCCACCTCCGACAGTTTTACAAAGGGTCACAGTCAGAAAAACAAGTACTTACATTGTGAATGGTGTGTATTTACTACACATAGTATTTCAATCTGCACATCTGGCTTTAGTCATTACCCTACACACACGTGTATTTTTTCAATATTATTTGTGTCTTACCTCCTAGCGTCTAGAATGATACTGTGGATAAGCTCATTCTACTACCCACCCTCTTCACTGTCTGTAGATGTCTTGCCTCCCTTTGCGTCTCTCAGCAGCGTTGCTGGCACTGCAGCAGCTTGCTGCACGCTGGCCTTGTCTTTGGCAGTGGCATTTCTGAAAAGCTTCAATAAACTACTGTTACTGGCTGTAAATAATAAAGAGAGGAAGTCCAAAAAGTATTATTATTATTATTATTATTATTATTATTATTATTATTATTATTAAAACGAGTAAGATTGTTTAACAGTGCGCTTTTTTATATAGATTTTTTTAGTTTAGTTTTTGTTTCACATCTTATGCTATTTATATTATATTTGTACAGTACACTGTACAGTGCCAGGCCTGCCCCTCATAGTCTCCCACCTGACTCCTCTCAGGCTTGTTTGATATCATTCACATCAGTGTTATATAAGGTGTTGCTTCCCTCATGTTGTTTCAGTGTCACAGCTCCCTAGTGCCTACACACACTTTAACATTGGGTGGTCTTAAACTTAAATTTGAACTAGCAGGGCAACGTTTGACCCCTCTTTCTACAAAGACAGCATGTTACTGAAATACAATGAGCAAAAACAAACACCTGGCATGCAGGTAGAAAAAGTGGGGAGTTGTTCTTTGTATGGAAACCGCTTGGTTATATTTGCACGGGTGCAAGAGAACAAACAGCAGCCCCGTCAGTATTTTTCACGAGAGATATTATATTTGAAAGTGAATTTCAAACACAAAATGCTACAGTGTGTCAGTGTAAGTTGCCAAGGAATCATGCAAACTGCAAGTGGAGCTGCCTTATTACTGAAAGGCTAATGGTAATGTGTATGATTTCTCCCTCTTTCTATGTATTCAAGATCAGGCCTGTCCTCTCCTGTGCACTGTGCTTTGTATAGCAAGACTCAATATACAGCGTCTCATGTCCCCCTGAACCAAAGCAAAGGAAGTTCACACACTGTACTGTACGCAGTGTCTTAGACTGTACAGCAGAAATACATACACAGTATCAGCAAATCAATGTCACATTCAACAGACGTGTATTGCACTGCATAGGCAACATCTGTTCATATTAACACGTTGCAGCTGTATGAACGAAATTGACTACTTTCTGACAACACATGGCGAGGGTTGTGATCAAAATCCTAAAAAATCAAAATAACACAAGGGGGTCATGTTGTAGATAGCAATCCCAACACTGTGCAATTTAATATGGTAGGGATATGAATTCGCAAACGCTGCCCTACATGAGCAATGCATAGCTAATCAGGCAGCAATAACAGCAGCTTATTGCTTACACTTTGGGGTAGAAGGCTTTTTTCAGCAAACACACACACACACACACACACACACACACACACACACATCCTGTCTGGGCAGTAATAATAATTACTTTATTATAGAGTGATTAAATGCTTCTCCAAAAAAAGGAGGAAAGGGTACATAAAATATTCATTAAAAACATTGACTGGAATATAGAATATAAAATACACCAGAAACAAAGGCTCTTTGATTTGTCCAGGTCCAGTCTTTGAATGTGTTATCTGTTTAATCTTGATGTCATGGAAACCCGCTGTTTTAAAGAACTATGGAGATGAGCCAATATTTTTGGGTAACTACTCTCTCTCTCTCTCTCTCTCTCTCTCTCTCTCTCTCTCTCTCTCTCTCTCTCTCTCTCTCTCTCTCTCTCTCTCTCTCTCCACGTACATCTTTAAATGTGTACTGCAGCTTGGACCTCTCTTTACTCTCTGCAGTGCCTTTCTTCTCTAATGTAGATTTTGCTCCTTGTTCTTCAAATGAATTTCTGTCATTGCTGGGCACAGTCCCTACTGAAGGCTGCTCATAAGGACACTCCACTATCAAAACATCAAAGATTGCATCAGGACAGACATGTGCATGTTCTTACTTTATTGAACTTATTTTCTTCTCCGATCCCCATTGCAGTTGTGTAGCTGAAAGTGTGTAGCCCTGAAGACACTATTTAAGCCCTGCTCTTCACACTGGGCAGTTTCACTAGCACTGACCACTTATACTCCAGGAAGCAGCACAGCTCCTTAAGCCAGGGTGGAAAGTGTAAATAGTCCCAATTAGAAGACGACTGAGGGCCCTTCACTCTTTATACTCTTCCAAGTGCTTGTATAAGCAGAACCCCACTTCCAGATGCTCCTCCTGTGTCTTTGGGGAGTTGAGTCTAATTGTATTGTGAATTAGGCTTTGATTTATGAAGGGAGCCTGATGATCTCATCCACTCATGGTTGAGCCGGAACTTGAATGTCATCCAGACTGGATCCCTTGAAAGTTGCAACCAGACCTAGCCTGAGGCAGGATCATCCACGTATTACATTGCCAGAGGGATGAAGACATGAATGCATTGCACAGGGTAGACAGACACAGTTTAACAAGTTGACATGTTGCTCTCCTCCCACAAACTATGCTGACCTTTAACCTCTGATTGCAGAAGCCAATCGAAAGGCAGTTCCGGTGTACCTGGGCCTGCAAGAAGCATATTATTTACGTCATTATTAAGAAACCTTTGCTGAATCCTTCCAGTTCATTAAGTCATCGGTTTGACATTTCCCGGGGATACAATGCAGATCACTTTAACTTCAAGCACAAGATGATAACATGGTGAGGTCAAGCAGAAAAAATATTTTGACTGGTAATGCTTTCCTGAAGGTATTATTCCATTTAGGTTCAGTCAAGCCCTTTAAATATTACTTCAAAGGGACTACTAAGCAGAAACTGGGATTATAAACTGGGTTGGCTTCTAACCAATGATCTGGCAAAACATGCATTAAAACAAAAAAGTGCTGATACAAAAATATGTTTAGCTGTGGAGTTTATATCGTACTAGAAACTGCATTGATTGCCACAGTTTAATTAATAACATAAAACAGCAAAAGGGAGGTCTTCTAAGATTTGTATTCTGTTAATGGCTGTTAAACCTTCAACACGGCTATTACCGATTTAGCCAATTAGGTTTTATTGCAATTCATGATAACTTTTGTCCCATAGCTCCAAAAATCTGGGTCACTGTGACCCCAAGACTGGGAAAGGAATCACTGGACTCATAATAAGGTAATCAGCCTCAAACACAATGTCTTCATCAAGACTTTTAGAGTGTAAGACTTGAGTTAGGTGATCTCAGAGTGTCCTTGTGACACTGAAACGACCTGTGTGATAACAAGTGATAATATAATGAACTGATTGTATTTGTCTGAACAATGCAAGCACATGACATAAGGGCTTAATGAGTATTTACACAAGAGTTGTGCTACGTGTTGGCGAGTGTGTTTTTTTCTCCCATTGTAAATCAAGTCAGCGGGGTATACTATAAACAGGAGGAGGTTTTGCTTCATGGATACAGCAGGCATTGCTTTCATGAAAATTATCTATTATCTTGGGATGTAAAAATAAGCTTGAAGTTTGAAACTATGCTATTGATTCACTGTATAGTGGGTCATGCATTATCTTCCAGGCACTGTGTTTATTTCTATATATACTTTTAAATGCAGGAAGACATCATGTTATCCACTGGCAGAATGGCAGGCTCTAATTAAAAAGGAGGAAGAGAAGCAACACATAAAAAACCCTGGTAAAGAAAATAGACACAATAGGCACAGCATTTAATATTTACATACTTGCATTTTCAGTCAACAGTAAAAGTAAAAATATAATCTAATACAAACGGCATCATCAGCATGGTCTACAGTATCGGACGACAACTCAGAAAGCTAACACCACCACTAAAGGACTCCTAAGCTTCAATGCTGAGCTGGAATCTATTTTACTAACCTGCTAATTAACAGGAAGATATCCATTGAAGTGTGTTTTACCTTCCGTAAGGTTTGAAATGTCATTGACTGGGTGAGATATGTCTTTAATGGCAAATGGCAAATTATCTCACAGAGAGAGAGCGAGCAGAGGGGAATCTATTGTGTAGCGTTGAAACAATTACTGACTGAGAGAAGGCAGGCAAGCTCTCAGGCTTGGAATACTGGCGTGACATTTAGAACAAGCTACAACACAAACCCAGAAATCCTCTTTGCGTTCTGTCTGACCCAAGAGTTCCACGGCAGTCTATATCTATTTTAACTTTCTCTGGAGCCATTATTTTGTTAAAAGTATTCAAGGATGATTGGTAAACAATGTACCATATGAAACATTACATGTTAAAACTGGGCTCTACCATTCTCCAGGCACATGCATTATTTTGTATTCCAGTTAGTTAGGGTACTGTCCAGAAAGCTGTGTGTGGTGTTTGCACATTCTGTCCTTAATGTATCCTGACAATTCAACATAACTCTGTATGAAGAGCCTTTAGTAACAGTTTAGATTACAAGGTTTGAATTGCCTTGGTTACCTTGTAATAACTGGGTAATCACCTGGTACAGACATTTTCCAGGTAACTACACATCTATTACACCAGTAATCATGCAAGAACAGCAACCATTGGTCTTTACCCAGTAATTACCATGTTATTACAAGCTACAGAATCATTATCTGATATTTCATTTAAATAAAATTGTACTCAGTGGGCTCAGTATAAAATGTTTTATTGATTTTTGTTTGTTTGTTTTATATGTTGAATACTACTTAAGGCTGACATTCCATTACTTGTTTTATGTGAAATGTAACATGAAACCCAATATTCTGGCATTTAGATTCTAATGGGATTTATAGCTTATAGCTATACAGTTTGCAATAATGCAAATGGCTTTATCTATTATTTAGTATGAACTGTGCATGTAAGATACTGAATGGCGACCGATTCCCATCCAGTATAGTAAATGCACAGTAGGAGAAATGAATAGTTGCACATCAAATCTCTCTGAATCTGATAAGAGTGCTGCCTTCTCCTTGGTAATTCAATTTCCTTTCACTGCTCTCTGTGGATAATCCACAGCGTTGCCCTCTTGATTTGCCTCTATGTGTAAGATTTAAAGTGTGGTCATGAACGAGAAAAAGCGGGTTCATTATTCACGACTCCGTGTTAGCTGCATGGAATGGAATGTAAACGAGCAGAGCACGCGGAACTGGTAGATGGCCAATGAATGCGTTAGACCTGCGACGCTGCAGGTGTTCAGTTTATGAAACCTTTTAACTCAGCTGTTTGAGAGAGGGTTGGAAACTCCTTTTCACTTTTCAAAGCCCTTTTTTTCTGAGAGACCGTCTCACTCATTTCTGGTTTGCTTTCTTCCTTTCTAATGCGTTTTACCATGAAGGTGACTTTAAATTGGTTCATCCACAGCGCTGTGAATCAGTACAGTGGAGAGGAATGGGTTACGTGGAAGGGGCGGGGCAGTGCTGTGGGGCAGATGGCAGCCAATCCAGTGAGCCAGTTTAAATTACAGTAGAACACCAGTAATTAGCGATCTTGGGAGGCATTTAAACTTGTCATTCATTTAGAATGTTTGCCCAGGTTTTAGTCCAATGCATGCATAAATTTAGTGAAGATGATTTAGTTGTTTCTTTTAAATATATACTTTGATCAGATCAATAGCATTTAAACTATCAATATTCACTTATGTTATGCGCAGCCTTTAATTAGAAATTCAATTTGTCCCGTTTGGGAAATTCACAGTACAATAAAAACAACGTGCTCTAAAGTATCCTAAAAAATAGCTTGCTGAAATTGAATTTACAAGTTCCCAGCAACTGTCTTGAGAATTGCACTGTAAAATCACATTTTTAAGAATTAAACATAAATTCATAAGCTTCAGATCATCGTATTTATTTTAAAGTAGGTCTATTTGATAATAAACTTCATTAGCAACCAAAATAAATAAAGGATTGTCAAAATAAGCATCGCATGCATGTTAAAATCTGTTAGAAATCTGTTGCATGGAATTGCATTTTATTATGTGATAGTTTGTCTTACAGTGTGTGTGTGTGTGTGTGTGTGTGTGTGTGTGTAACAGAGCGTTTTATTCTCTGTGCACTGATCGTTTTGTACCAGTACTGGAGGCTACAGACTCCTACTCGCTTTCCCTGTATGAGAACAGCAACGCTCTTGTTCTCATAGAACAGAAGAGACTAAGCTGTTGAATAAGCATCGCCGTGCCCTGCACACAGCAGACTGACTCGCTATTCATTATTACCATTGTGCACCTGCGTGCCTGCTCCCGGCGCACCATTCAAATACATACCAACATAAACCAATACAAGGATAAATCGATTCTAGCCATGTCTTTCTTACTGTCTGACAATTTAAAGAAAGACGCCCAATGCGATACACAGATAGCGCCATGATCTCCCCAGACAGAAAAAAAACACAACATAGACCCCCTGGAGGAATTCGGGCAATTAAGACCGTATATGAAAGGCTTTGTTACCAAATCTTTCAAAGAGATTCAAACAAAAGTCAACCAAGCCCTGTTAAAAAAAAATGTACATCGTTTTACCAAATAGTGGTAATTCGTGGTATTTTATTATTTTTATTTATTTTTAATATGATAGTTAATCCACAGGTCGCAGATTTAGCGGGATTAGTTTACAGTGTGGTTTGATTTCATTAGATTGTTTAATCTACAAGTTTTATGACAAATGCTTATAGGGATTAAAGAATATCCATTGAAAACAACAGTACAAACAGTGCGTACCACTGGCAACTTCATATTTGTATAGTGAATGTACACAGTGTGGAAGAATCCAAGATGCCAGGTAAAGCAAGGCGGCAGTCCAGCGACAAGCAAGCAGAGATGCTGGATGAGAGGGATGCTAGAACTCAGTGGAAACAAATTGATTTACCTCATACCCCGTGGAGATGTTTGAACAAAGGGGGAAAAAAAGGCTTGCGTTTGAGTGCGATCCTTTTCAAAAACCTTTCCCTAGAGTAAAATACTCCCGTCAACTGTGGCCCGTGGAGTCTGCACACCGTCTAAACACCCCACTGGTGAGTCCTGCAGCCGGAGACCATGTAGGCTGCTGATAGCTGTCATTGCACAGTTTGAAATCTCATACTGTGCATACACCTGGCCCTTACTATTAGCTATCAGATATTGTCTTTGATGACTATAATGCTCTTTAAGGCATCACGCTGTACAGCAAACACCGGGCGCTTTGAGTTTGTCTATTGGTTATTGGTCTGCTGTATCCCTCAGCGTTGCAAACGTCTACAGCCTATATTCTCAATTTAAACGCCGCCATATCCCACTGTATCTAATGTACAACCCCTCCCAATACATTATTATAGCTCCCATCTGCTATATAACCCATCCCATTTTCTGTCTCCTTCCCCCCGCTGAATCACCAAACACTGTCTCCAACCATTCCCCTTCCCCATTCTCTCAATGTCCCTCCCCCCTCCTCTCGTCTCCTCTCCTCCTGTTACCCAGCGCAAGGGATTCTGGTAGAATCTATTCCCTTCACACAGTTGCCGTGTGATCGATTACACACTGAACCGATTTCAGAATTAGATGCATTCGTGAAATTAAGGAGGTCCTCGCCTTTTCCTTTCTTTTTTTTTTTTACATAATCTATTTCGGGATCTTGCTGATGTGTTCTTTGTGTGTGTGTGTGTGCATATATTCTCTGCTTTAATTGTCCTTTCCACATCATAATGGAGCACACCTGGAGTCTCCAAATCAGAACTCAGGCGTGAGCCTTTACCTTCTTCATATTGGGACATTTGGAATTATTCTAAGAGGGAAAACACAGTCCACACACGAGACACACGCGCGATCGCAGCGTGACACGCATTGAGGAATTTTCTTCAACCTCCCTAGCAGCTAGCTCGTCTGAAGCTACTGTTGTCAGACCAAATTAAATCCGCGCTGCCGCTATTTGGTAGTGACCTTGGCTTCACCGATCCGCGTTTCAATATTTCATTCTGCATTCTTGTGGTTCACATCCATGGCATCATCGAATGAAGTAGAAAACTGTATGCTGCATCGCGGACGATCTCAGAGCGACCCAAACATCCTCACGGAGACTGGCGTTGATCAGGTACAGAACACAGGTAAGAGGCAGCCTCGCTGTGGACTGGAAGCAGCGTGTATTGTTACAGCTTTGACTTTTCTTCTAGACCATGTCTGGGAGGGAGGGGATGGGGGGGTCACCATTTTAGGGATGCTTGGTACTTTTAATAAGAAACATCTCGAGGAAACACAAACGCGCGGCCGTCGATTTTCATTTATTTATTTACAGCTGAACGAATAAAGGAAGCAATAAACCACCCGAATTAGATATACAAATATAATTTTATACAAGGATTCTTCTAAATTCATTTTTGATCTGTAATAATGACATCATCTCTGTGCTACTGCGGTATTTTGGTTCTTTTCTAAAGCGGTTTCTTTGGAGCTGACACTGCTGAACATGCCCAGATACAGCGATCTCACATAGCGCGTTCTATTTTTGTCTACAATTCAAGTGGTCTGGTACATGCATGCGTTCCTGCAGTATATGTATCCTTGTACAGTACAATGCAGGTCATAGCTGGCAAGAAGACCCTAATTACAATACTTCCTGGGGATTCCTTAGCGCAAATACTAGGTTTCTCTTTTCTCCCGTTGTCCTGCTCTCTCTCCTCAAGCAACATATACATTATTTATGTTATTATGTGAGATATATTAGTTCACTTTTAAATCTTTCAAATATTAAAGCATTTGTGTCTACAGTTTAGCTATCAACAGTGACCCCTAGGTGATATTTTCACTGATAAAATGTGAACCCCCCCCCCCCCCCCACACACACACACACACACACACACACACACACACACACACACACACACACACACACACACACACACACACACACACACGTGCTCTGAGTATAGTCTGTGCATGTTTCTGTGTGTATGCATGTGTTACACACAAACATGGACACAGACAGACACACTGAGTATTTCCTATGTTAAGGGATCACAAGCCTTTTATTGTTTTCATTGAAGACGCATCTAATTTTAATCACAGGAAGAACTTGTTTTAACCTCTATTCAAGTGTGTGAGTTTGTACACATAGTCCGTGTTTTACAGAAGCCTCCTGTGTGTTTCAGTTTGTGGGTTTTCAGTGCTGCGGGGGAGACTGGTAATTGAACGCCCCTCTCTCCTCAACTACATATTAACATTTTCAGCATTTCGACAGAGCCTTAACGCCTTATTAAGAATGTGCAACCGGCAGATCCAAACAAGCTAAACACAGGCACACCTCAGCATCAGGTGGCTTCTCTGAAGCAGGTGCACAAAACGCTCACACCAGTGAAAGGTTCAGACCTGTCACTAGGAGACTGGCAATTCATCATCCCAGTGTTTGGTTTCTAACTGTTTGGACGATGCACTCCTCTGAGGTGCAGCTCAGCTGGTTTTATCAGTGACTTGCCTCAACAGCACCAGTAGGTTACTCAGCAAGATGCAAAGGAAATGCCTGCGTCTCTCTGTTCCTGCTTCCTATTATTAGAAACAGCATTGGTTTAATGTCTGTTACCTAGAGATCAGGAGTGCTGTGTAAGGAGCACAGCTACTGTCAGTGTTTTAAGAGTCTGTTACAGCTGCTTCTGCAGGTCTGTTTACAGATAGACTGTTGGAGTGAGACTGACCTACAGAGCAGGAAGTGGCAAGGTACCAGCAAACAGAGCAGCAGTTTTTGATCTCCCTGTTCTGTTTGGAAATTGTGCACATCCTTAACCCAATAGTTTCTGGTAGTATAATGGGGAGAGGGGGCATTGAGGACGTTGATAATCCTGTTAAGAGGTCGATATTGATTTTAAAGCGATGCTTGTCACGTCTTTGATATTAACTAGTCTGTTCCAATTAGTGAATTTCTTTTTTAGTATTGATCTCATGGGGCATCCCCACGGGAGATATATCCTGATTAAACACACTGAAATAAAATAACCAGCACTCCACTCTCAGTACTGTTTCTATATTTATTATGCACTCTAGTGTAGTGTATCGAAGAACACAGTGGTCTCCACGAGTACAGTAAGTTTGGATAGAGCGAATGTTCTGAACAGTTTCATCATAGTGTGATATTAATGAGCTGCAGAGAAACTGATAATCATTTTTCTCACTCACTTAACTGTTACTATGGTGACTGCAACAGCGATGATTAAATCATTCCATCACTGATGCAAAAGAGACACCCATCCATCCCCACAGTGGCTGCATCATCTCATGAGATGAACTGACCCATGCTGCCTACCCCTCGACTGTGAAGAACTCAGCATGCCAGTGCTTTATGATTACAGCTTGTACAATAAGCACGCCAATCAGAAGACCTGCGTCATCTGCCACTGTATAGAGCTGCGTCCTGGTATTAGCTTTGCACTTGTGCAGCAGATTATCCAGACCTCGTGAAGACTTGAACCACACAGTGCACTTACAGTAAAGGTCTCCATCTTTACTTTTTAGGATAAATGGTGGCTATTCAATATGTGTTTTTTTTTCCCTTCGGCAATTGCAGAAACATCACATACTGCATTCATGAGGGAAAAAATGTAGAAAAAAAAACTGCACAGTGCAAAGCATGTTTCTTTTAAAAAGCAGTTTGCAACTCCTCTCTGTGAGGAAATGAGCCCCAAAATAGCAGAATCACGTCACAGCTGCTGGCTTCAAGGCAATGCTCTCTGGCAGTCAGGCGTTTGTTCATTAGGGTTATGAAACCTGAGAATGGAATGCACATGCTTAAAATAGGCTTAGCAAGATGATTCTTCAAAATTAGCAGTACGCCACTTGGATTAAGAACGATGAATTTTCTAAACAACCAATGTGATATTGTAACTTACTTTTTTAGTAATTTTCAGATTTGACAGCTCAAATGTGTTAGCAGTTTAAAGAAGGCACCCTAGTCATGGTTTTAAATACTGAGGAGATGAGGGAGGAAAATTAGGGTCTCTTCAGTTAAATCCACAAAAACGTGTTCTTCCCAAAAGCAACATCCCACTTTTGTGGCACAGCAGTTTTTGTCTGTTTTCGCCACCAGACAAATGATTTCTCCTTCCTTTTAAACAGGTGGCGATTCTTCAATTAGCACTCAATTACCTAATTGCAGAGTGGTCACATCTGTGAATGATGGAGTGACAGAATTAACCCCATCCCTGCCAACCTTACAGTCCTTCAAACACTATTTGCACAATCAGGGCTTTTGCTCTACCACACCTTCCTTTAACAATCATCTCACAGTCGAGGATTAGACCTGTCGGGTTGGCCACCAGAAAACAAAAACAGAGGCACTTTGGGGTTTCAGAAGAAATTATTCAGACCCTTTTATTCAGCACTTCCATGTCACAGACAGGCACTGTGAACCAGCTCAGCCAACCACTAGGTCCAAAGTGAGCCCTAAGATAAAGGAGCAGAGTTGAAGGACAGCCTCACTCACTCAAGCCGTTACAGATTCTGTTCTCTGTCATGACGAAGTGCCCAGGCTGTCATGCACTTGTCTTGTCTTGTCGACCGCTGCTGTTATCTTTCAAAGTAATAGCACGGTCTCGATATTTGGCCCATTGGCTATGAAGTCACACTGCTGTATGTGCCGAGACTCTTCGAATCAAAAGCAAACAGTAACATCTGCAAGTGATTTTAGCCCTTGCTTTTAGTTTTTTCAAAAGGCATTGCTAACCATAGCACTGATAATGGCTCTTCTGATATTCTGAAATCATCTTGGCTCTTTTTTTCAACTCTGAACATTCACCCCACTCCATTATCAGATACAGTATACGGGGGGGGGGGGGGGGGGGTGGGCACTGTGAGTAGAGATGAGGACTGGGAGCTAGGTGATCTGAGATTTTAATCTCTGCACATGCTCTAATGTACTGACCCCTGTAATAGTTAATAGAAAATAAGAAATCCTCATACAAGAGATGATAGTAAACCTTGTCAGAATAATAGCTAAGATATGCTGTTTAGGAACTGCAAGAACAGCCTAGTAATTGACAGAGTCCCAGTGAATCACACAGGAGCCATATATATATATATATATATATATATATATATATATATATATATATATATATATATATATATATATATATATATATATATATATATAATATACTATACTATATATTGATTTTGTGGTGGTTTTTTGGAGAGATGTCGGTCTGAAAACAAGACAAGGATTTATTGTAAATCTATAGCTTATACAGCCATGGATCTTGAGTGATGTCATGAAACAGATCATTACTGAGAAGGGGTCTGTGGATCTGTACATTGCAGCATTGTGATGGCCGCATGTGAGAGCACAACAACAGCATGCTTCGTATGTCTTTAGTGGAGGTTCAAGCAAACGGTGTGGTAGACTGATCTCATGTGGATAGTGGTGCCTCAGAGAATGGCTTTCAGGCACTGTGCTGGTGAATGTAGGTTGTAGATTACCGAGTGACAGTAGTTGCTAGGTTGAGCAACTTGATAGATGAACAATTTGTATTGTGGCAAGGCAGGTAAGAATCACATTGAATTGGAGGCTGCAGTTGGATGGGAGTTAAGGCAACATGTGCAATGTGGCATGAAAATGAAGTACTAGACTCGGCTGTAGCTGTGTCACAAACCCATATAAAGTAGTGCCCCTCGCTAAATAAGAGTAGCTTGTTTTTATTATTATTATTATTTTTTTTTTTGCAGATTGAAAGGATTTTTTCTCACAAGAACTGCACCATTTGCTAGTGACAGAACCCACCAGTGCAGTTTCCTTCTGCATTGTAAACAACCCAGTCAAACGGTCATTATGACATCAGTGGGCAGTTTCAGCCTGCTTGCAAAGCAGAGACAAAGAGACAGCGGCTGTCAGCAGGCATTCTGATGAAGCACAGAATCTGCTAGCTGAGCAAACCCAGCCCCAGAGACAGTGCCATTGCTGCATTGAAACAGAGTCACTGAGTCACTGATCTCTGTCCTGGCTGCAGAGCTGCACCCAGCCCCAGGGATAGTGAGGCTTGTGCTCCTTCCTCAGTGAGAAAAGAGAGATGCTGATTTATTGCCTGTAATTAGGTAAAGTGGCTCTAGGGTTGCTTGTGGGAGCAGAGCAACAGTGAAAATAAATCAATCAGTTCCACGACTGGCAAGAATATTTCTGCCTTGCCCTTTGCACATTAATATTTCAGCAAAAGAGAGTGAAGGAGATATGGGGGTCTATTCAATTAATCTAAATACCACCACCATTTAATACTTTAAAAGAATGCCTTCATGGAACACAACTAACCAAAATATTTAGTTTGTCAACTTTCACCCTGTGTGGAGTTTTGTCTGACAGGATTTAGAAATAGAAAATAAAAATCTAGTGAGAGTCAGAGAGTCCCCACAGATATAGGAATACGTGTGTGTGTGTGCGTGCGTGCGTGCGTGCGTGCGTGCGTGCGTGTGTGTGTGCACGTGTGCATAGGGGGGTGTCTCTTTAGTGCACTTTTGTCTTTAAAAGTAAGCACAACATTGGGTTTTTAGTACAAGCAAGCACAGCATTGGGTCCTGTTTTAAATATTTAAACAGATCAATTGAATAGAAGAGTTGAAATGAGCAATAGGAGATATGGGGAGAACTTACCCTGGGGTCAGTTCAATGTAAGAAGCTAGTGTATTATTATATATGCACTTTCTGCTTATCATATTGAAAGGTGTTGCACAGAATGCTGGGTCAGTGTGGGGCAGGATCAGTGTGAATAGCCATGCTTCTGATCAGCTGTGTTCCTGTGCTTGAATGCTGGGTCAGTGTGGGGCAGGGTTACTGTCAGTGTGAATAGCCATGCTTGTGATCAGCTGTGTTCCTGTTGCTGTAGTTCACCATCAGGAGCTGGGGGTGTTCACCTGCACAGAGTACAATTCAACTTAAGTTTGGGTGGCTGGGCCACACGTTTAACAACTTTGCCAGCATATATGAAATCTGGGGCATTCTCTGAGCAAGCCAGAGCAAGATGGAATTTCTGGAATTTCAGTGAGTGTGCACTTGGGTTGTGCAGCATTATTTTCTTCCCCGCTAACCCCAACTCCAGCCCTAATTTACTGACAAGGTATGAATAGACTAGTAGGAAAGATCTTGTGGATGTGGATAGGAGGGCTATGTCTGAGGCAGGTAAATCTTGTGGTGTTGATCTGTTTTGAACCATCAGAAAATGCACATGAGAACAAGAGGCAGGCCACAAGCTTTAGAGAATGCTGGGTGGGGGAGGGAGAGGAAACAAAGAGGAAGGAGAGACACACAGAGACAGAGAGAGAGGGAGAGAGAGACAAACAGGGTGTGGTAGAAAGGACAAGAC
Organism: Polyodon spathula; assembly: GCF_017654505.1. Lineage (NCBI taxonomy): Eukaryota > Metazoa > Chordata > Actinopteri > Acipenseriformes > Polyodontidae > Polyodon > Polyodon spathula. The sequence goes on along the minus strand of NC_054541.1, from coordinate 12,012,508 downwards.
TAGCCATAGAAGGCGCTACTCAGTCCTGGCTGTTGGAACAATTCTCATTTAGATGTATTGTTTAAATGGCTAGGTGTCTGAGATTGTAGCTATCAGCACATTCTACTGTCAGCTGAACCTTCTTATCACAGGACTGCTAATACAGTAATACATCTTACTTGTGTCTATAGGTCATTAATTGGTAACATGTCAGGAGAATTTCAGAACACGGGCCGTTTGAACAAAGATCTGATTGCTCAAGCTTCTGGTACCTAGCCATTGTAACAATGCATACTGGAGAGGGTACTTCCAAAACCCAGGACTGGATGCAGGGCTAGTGTCTAACCATGAAGTGAGATCAGAGAGAGAAAAGAGAACATGTTATAAAAGAGGGGAGGTGGAGAGGGGAATGAGAGAGGAGGAGAGTGAAGGAAAGGTTAGCTTAACTCCGCAGTGCAAAAAAAGGAGGCAGGGGTCAAAATGCTTCAGCACCCTTTCAAATAGGGCAGCCGCTTGCTAGGCACTGCAGTACAATATATTTTACCCAATGAGATCAAACAGGCTTATCCAATAATAACCACTTGAGGGTACATTTAATAGAGTGGCTTGAATACATGTGATCTTTAATAAAGAGCAGTTATCTATACAGTGAGTCATCCCAAGGCTGATGCATTGATTGCAGAAGGTTTGCATAACAATGACACAATTGCTGGTGAATAGTAATATTGTCAGTCACACAGACTTGCTTATCCTGGAAGGTGCTTTAACTATAATATCCCATGCTGCTTCAGTAGTTTAAATAAAACTAGCGTCAGTTTTCTTAGTGTTCAGTCCTCCACATTGGGGGTTCATTCTGCTTTGCAGGAGAATGCTGCTAGTCATCTTTTTAAGAAACTTACCTCTTCTCATGTCTAATAAGGTCCATTGATGCGTTGGTTAATTTGGGTCCCAGGACATTGTTGCACTACAAGTTACGGTGTATTGAGAATATAATTATTATTGTAGAGTACATTATAGTATATGTGCTGCCAATGCATTGTTAAAACGGATATTTAGGGTCTTGTTAGGACACAAAACCTGGACTACATTATCCCACAGGGACCAGGGTTTGTCAGTCCCGACATGCTGTAGCAGATATTCTCATTGGAGAGGAAGACGAAAACAAGAACAGCATGAGATTCAGCACCATGGACAGCTACGGGGGGGGGGGGGGGGGGGGGGGGGGGGTGAACATGATGTCACTCCTCTCCAATCACATCGCAGTGCAGACAATGCCAGCATTTACACAAGAGCTCACTGATTGGTCGCAATCACCCAGGTGGTGTTCAACATGCGGGAGAGGGAAACAATGGAGCATGTGATGCGGGCTGCCTACGAAAAGCACAGGCAAGGACAGCAGAGCAGGGGGTCTGGAGAGGCAGAGCAGCTACTGCAAAGGATAAACAGAGAACAAAATACCTATTTCAAGCACAATGAATGCATCATTTTATATAAATAATACAATATATTAGAGTGGGTAAAACTTCAAATCTAAATTTATTATTATTATTATTATTATTATTATTATTATTATTATTATTATTATTATTATTATTATTATTATTATTATTATTATTATTATTAAATTCCATACTTAATGTTTTACTAGGTGATAGAATTCTAGTGCAGAAATTCCAAACTAGTGACAGTGTTATGATCGGTACCATGGACAGTTCTATTGTGAGGCATGCAACAGAGAGAAGGACGCACAGACACAGTATATATAATTCAGGACCCTGGACAGGTATGTAGCAAACCTCAGTGTGTATCAGCAGTGGAGCTGTGCACATTTTAAAATCAGGCTACATTAACAGAAGCAAATGTTGCACAAGAGAATTAATCTGGCCTAACAATTTAAAAAAATGTTAAGAAAACAAAACAAAACAAAAAAACTATCACAAGTTGTTTGCACTTCCTCCCAGTCCTCGGCTCTAACAACTATGCCACCAGGCTCCAAGCACTGCTCACACAGCCTCCCACTCTTCCGTGTAGTCACCTGAATGCACCAGCCCTCGCTGCCAGTGTGTGTGTTTGTGCTGCGGCAGTGTAGCATGCAGGAAAGGGAGACCCCAGGCTTGTGCAAGTGATTATTTATATACATCTGTGTTGAATAGAAACTGTGTGAGGATAACACTGTCTGGACCCAGGAGGGTCTGTACTGTAAACATTCACTTCCTTCATAGACATACACCAGCCATAGTGCCCTTCCACGTTGCAAAATAACAGACCTGTCTCAATACTGCCAAGAAAACAGTGTGAAACATTGGATCATTACCGGTGTCAGATTATTCCTTAAACAAACCACTTGAATTGAAATAAAAAAAAAAAATCCTTCAAACATGCAATACAAACAGTTTACAGAGACCCCTTTCTGTATCAAAGCCCCTATACTCCTATCAGTCAGAATGATGATGCATTTGCTCTGGTCTTGACAGGATGGTTTCTTATAGACGAACAGCCTACAGAAGTGTGTGTTGCCTTTCACAGATCCACTGCAGCTGCTTATCTGAGGGGACTTGAGCTTCAGGGTTGACAACAGGGGCTCATACAGCAACTGAGAAGCTAATTCACAGCTCTGATCAGATCTGTCTCCTAATGCTATCACAGCACAGTCCCTAAGCTTGTTCCTTTCCTAATTCCTGACAGTGTACTGCTATTCTTGGTCTGTGGTGACTCTGGGGTATGATCTAATGATCTCAGATTCTGTAGACCCCCCTTCTGCTGGTGGCCCAGGATTGCTCATTTGTGATGTGATGCTTTCCTTCTGACACACAGACTTGCATCAAGTAACACGGAAGCATGCATGTCAGGGATTCCATCTGCAAAACAAATGAATCAGGGTTGCGAGGGGTGGCTAAAATTGACAGTGTATGCTGCTTATGGTAGATGTTTCAGGATATTTCTGATAACCCTCTTGTATGTAAATCATAACGTCAGTTGATTGGGTGTGTGAATACAGGTGAATTACTTGAATGAGACAAAAGAGTCACCCTGATGTCAGGCGAATTGGGCATTTCAAATTGATTGAAAACAATGTGTTCGATATAGATTATACTGTAAAACTAAACACTGTGAAGCCCTAGATTTTTGTTGTTCTTCTTTGAAGGTCTGTAATGCTGATATAGCGAGTGCATCGTTGTGGATACAATGGAACTACTGAACGCTTTACATTGAACTGCCATGTGCACAACCTTACTTGTACCAGACAGCCCAAGCATAGTTTGAGCCAGTAAACTAATATTTGTTAGTTGTTAAGGAACATGAATATACCTTGATAACACCCCCTCATTTTACCAGTTAAAAAAACTTGAGGAAAGATTCATTTAAAATAAATGCGCTCATCCTACCAATGTAATGCTACCCAGTGAAACAGGCAGTGCTACTGCACTAGGTAATTGATCTTGGTGTTTGTTAAGTGTACTGAACCGAATGTAAGAGAGTTTCATGGAAAACGAAGTGAATAATCGATCAGTACCCTCCTCTGCAGTCCCTTTCAGTGGACACTGACTCCCATGGTACAAACCCAAGTTAATTTTGTATGTTTTTCTTCATTGCTTCCCTGTGCTGTGACATGCTTTTTCTGGGCTTCCTTACAATGCTGTGTTATGCTTCACTCTTTTGCTATTCCTGATATGCAATTTGTTTAGGGACAGACAGAGGAAGCTGACATGCAATGTTAAGTACAGAAAGTGACAATAAGCCCTAATGTGTACAAATTGTGCTTTATAAAAGATGGCTGTGGTTAAATTCCAGTGCTCCCCTGCCCTGCTATAAACCAGCCTTCTTCCCTTGTCTTCAGTGCACAGTAATTGTTTATTAGTGTTCCTAGTTTTAAAAAAAAATGCCTATATTGAATTATGACTAATTTGATAACTCTGAGTTGAAAAGCTGTCTCACTTTGCATTAATCTATTGTTATCTCACACTGCAATGAGAGTGAAGACTCTGTTAATCTCTGGCACTGCTAATCTCTGGCAGTCTCTGATAATCTCTGCAAATCTCTGGCACTGATAATCTCTGGCAATCTCTGATAATCTCTGGCAATCTCTGATAATCTCTGGCACTGCTAATCTCTGGCAATCTCTGATAATCTCTGGCAATCTCTGATAATCTCTGGCACTGCTAATCTCTGGCAATCTCTGATAATCTCTGGCAATCTCTGACAATCTCTGGCACTGCTAATCTCTGGCAATCTCTGATAATCTCTGGCGCTGCTAATCTGTGACAGTCTCTGCTAATCTTAACTTCCTTGTGCTGTCTGTGACAGTCTGAATAAGACTGAGGTCCTAATCTCTGGCACTGCTAATCTCTGGCAATCTCTGATAATCTCTGGCAATCTCTGACATCACCTCTACACATACGGTACCACGTTCCCTGCCATCTGTTATTCCTTCCTTGGTAGCATTGCTTTCTTTCCATGTGCCCCTCATCGATCAGTGTGCCAAACACACCCCTGGTGTAGCTACACCTAATGACTGCTTGCTTTTCATCTGTGCACTGCACAGCCTTCTGATGCTGTCTCATACCACTATCGCGTGTGTATTCATAAGGATTGACAGGGACTGAGGGAAGACAATGGCAGTCAGTGATAATGGAAAGGGCTGTCCTGCTGGAAGGGTCGCAGAGAGGCGTAATTAATTCAAATAGGGGTAATTGCAAGAATAATAAAAAGAAGACTTGCATTTACATGAAGATATTAAAACTGCAAATTAAGTGCTAACGCTCTCCCAGAGCTGGCTGCAGTGGTCATAATAAGTTTATAGCGTCTTTAATCTGAATCCTTAACAGATTGCTTCAGAGAAGAATAGGATCCAGGCTATTCTGAAAAACTTTGATGTTACAGCATTAGTTTTTTTTTTTGTTTGTTTGTTTGTTTTTGTTTTTTCTGTTGCTGAGCAGAATAGACCAGCGCTGGTCGTTTCTCAGATTTCAACAAGGTTAACAAGCACGTTAACCCCTCCACTGATCAGTCTGAGCAACGACTGCTATGTGTAAATATTTTGCAGTATAAGGGAAACAATTGCAACAGCAAGGAGCGTACGGGTTAACACAGCCCAGACCGGCGACTGCAGTAAAAGGGTGATGCTTTGGAAGAGAGTGAGCGCTCGGCGTTTTGCTGATTGCGCTATAAATTTTTTTAAAAAGGCATGCGCTCCTAGTCAGGGTCATAGAAACCCCATTAGTCCTTCTCACTCTGTGCGGGCTGCGAGCAACTTGGATGCTATCGTGGTACATTCTGGCTTTTTCTCGTCAGCGGGAAGCACAGGAATACAAGTGCCGTCTTCCAGGACCCTTACAGCGGCTACAGAAAAGGACAGGCGGCGGGAGAGGCAAACGAGGGCGAATGATAAGTTTTTTATAGTTGAATTAAAAAGTGAGCGATGTGTGTGTACTAAACAAAATAACAGCCAAATACGTTTCTATCACAGCAAGTAAGTATATATATATATTTTATTGCCTGTTTTTCACTTATACATAATAATAGCCTGCTGTGCAATTTAATGGTCTGAGCGGACGCGTTTAACTCGAATGTATGTATTTTTATGTATCTGTTTAATGATGTTGTTAACTCTTGCCTTATGCATGCGTTCATGTCTTTCGAGGAGAAAAAGAAGCAGCGCTCATGTGCTTAATGATAATGTGTATATGTAAACCCGCTGCTGTTTTTAAATGAACACACACACACACACACACACACACACACACACACACACACACACACACACACACACACACACACACACACACACACACACACACACACACACACACTGGATTTGAATGGCATACTGTGGAGATTCTAGAGTTTCTCAGTTTACAGAATTCGCTTCGCGCTGTCAGTCAGTCAGGACGATTCTTGGCTTTTATGTAAAGAAAACAGGAAGGCAGCGGAACCGCGCTCACCCGTGATCACCGCGTGATCTTGGTTACTGTGGTGCGGCTCTAGCGTGGCTGGATTAGGCTGGCTCTGTGGCGAGGTCGCATCCACACAAATTGTTAGGTACTCCACCAACACAGGCAAGTAAACTTCCTCAATTACATTGTACTCGTAATATGAATCTCACCAACGTTATTTACCACCAGCTATAATGCAATAAAAATAGCAATCATGCAAATGTGCCTGTTTTGTATTAATTTATGTATACACTGTAATTTTAATAAATTGTGTCATTGTTAATATTGTCATTAGCAATAGCTAAGCAAATCATATGACCACCCGCATAAATAAATAACAATGACATTGTAGAATACACGGTATGTAAATGAAAACATCACACCGTAAAATATTATAAAACCAACAGCAACCTGCGTGCAGTGCTGACAATTAAAATTGCATGACCCTGTAATTTAAAGGTAGGGCGGAGTTTACTACACCTGCTGTTTTTAAAAGCCTTCTCCACGAATGCCATGCCCGTCTTGCATTCTATACACAAGCAGCTCGCTTGGTCCTTTTTCCTTTTCTTGGTTCTTCTCACTGTAAGACGTCACCCCCGCTCCTCCCAACGTGCTTGCGAGTTCTAGAGCGGTATCCGTGGCAACCGCGTCCTGACCCTAACTTGCTGCTGCATTTGCTGTGTTAGTCAGACGGACACCCTAAGAAGTTTGACCTGCTATGTTTTGTTTTTTAGTCTAGTTCAGCCGTCCCATGGTTGAAAGTGTAGAGCCCATTACTGGACTCTGCACTGTCACTGCAGTTTAACTGAGCAGCTTACCTCCTTTAGCCCCATTGGTCTCTATTCAATCCTGTGACCTGGCTGCCTGAGAGAGAGAAAGCCTCGGCTGCTCTTCCGGTGCTCAGCACTCAAGACTGCTTGGTTTAAATAAAGGAGGCTGCCAAGTTTTATTTGAAGGCATGCATGCCTGGATTGACAGCTCTCCTTAAAGCTGAATGAACCCAATTCCCTGTGGAGACACAGCACTCCTATAACTGTGTGATGATGTGTTTGTGTGGCTGGAAACTGCAGAGTGCACAGGATATAAATGTACTGTAGTTCAATGTATACACATAGGTTAAGTGTTCCAGTGGTTAAAGAAAAGGGCTTGTAAACAGAAGGTTTCCGGTTCAAGCCACCGATTCACTGTGTGACCCTGAGCATTTAAGTATGTATTGAGGTTTACTGGCTCTCTGACCCTCCAGTACTGAGCCCTCTGCATGATATTAGCTGTCTCTACAGACATCCATTGTTCAGCTCTCTGCCAGTGCTGAGTTTTCACAGTGTAAATCCCTGCATGCCGTGCTGCCATTGGCGGTGTCATCCTGACCTGGTATTTTGTTATTGCTGTAGATCTGATGGACCAGCAGAGGGCACTACACTCTGGCTGCTTGGTGTCGGGGGTGCGGACCCCCCCGATCCGTCGCAACAGCAAGCTGGCCACGCTAGGGCGCATCTTCAAACCCTGGAAATGGAGGAAAAAGAAAAACGACAAGCTGAAACAAAACTCCACAGGTGAGCCTGTCTGAGCGAGGAGTCTGGACCTGCTCACCTGCATAACTGAGACAGACAAGACTGCCTGTGCTGCCTGTGCTTGGGGGGGGGGGGGTTCATTCAACTACAAACACACCACAGTGCTGGGGAGGGGGAGGGAGGGGGGCTCTCCTCATAGGCTGAGGCTCTCCTCTTTTTTCTGGTAGTTCCCAGATCCATAAGTGAGTATAAAAAGTTTTTTCTTAAATAAATGAATACATTACTTGGTGAAATTATTCACTATGAGATGTCTGGCTTGTGATCTTTAAACCTCAAAGAAAATGTATAAATCTGTGATGTTTTCATGTCTGCTTTGTAAACCCCTGATCAAACAAGCACAGGAGCCCCCCTCCCTGTTTATCAGTTAATTTATTAATAATGTGTGTGCTTTGGGATACTGTTGCAGATTAATGAATGGGGGTCTGATCCTTCACACCATGAGTGATCTAATCACTTAACTGGTAATCGTTTTTGACATCCTTCCACACTGAGATGAATGGCATCTTGCTTTGGTTACATCAGTTCTCATACATAGCCGTATGTAGCGAGTCTTGCCTGGCGTCAGGGATAGTGCGAGGGCGTGTTCAGTGAATTGATGACGGTGTCTGGTGTCTCTTTTGGCAGCGCTGGAGAGGAAAGTGGCTGCACGGCAGAGCCGGGATGAGCTGGTGCGGAAAGGACTGGCAGAGATGATGGAACAAGGTAAGTGGAGCTGGACGCATGTCTGTATAAACTCCATGTATACCAGCCTTGCAAAAATTACTCCCTGAGCTCAATGTGATCATGTATAAACTCCATGTATAGCAGCCTTGCAAAGATTAGTCCCTGAGCTCAATGTGATCATGTATAAACTCCATGTATAGCAGCCTTGCAAAGATTAGTCCCTGAGCTCAATGTGATCATGTATAAACTCCATGTATAGCAGCCTTGCAAAGATTAGTCCCTGAGCTCAATGTGATCATGTATAAACTCCATGTATAGCAGCCTTGCAAAGATTAGTCCCTGAGCTCAATGTGATCATGTATAAACTCCATGTATAGCAGCCTTGCAAAGATTAGTCCCTGAGCTCAATGTGATCATGTATAAACTCCATGTATAGCAGCCTTGCAAAGATTAGTCCCTGAGCTCAATGTGATCCTGGGGAAGGAAGCAACAGAAATGCTGCAATAACAAAATCCAGCCAATACTAGCCAGATCAGGAGTTTGAACTGAGGACTGTCAAGATTTTTTTTTTTCTACCTGCACCCTTTTGATACCTCCTTCATCATGCAGACTCGGACAGAAGGGACCAAGATCTGGCTTGTGGGGTGACCTCCGGAGACCCCGATACTTCCTCACAAGGGCCCTCGGACGCTGAGGAAGAGGAGGAGGGGGAGGAGGGGGTGGAGCAGGGCATGGACCCCCTGGTCAACCTCAACACTCCGGAGGACATGGGCTCGGAAAAGGAGGTCATCTCCACAGGTAGAGTAGCTCAGCTGGACTCCGGCTGCACGTTCAGCTCATTGCCCTGCGGGACCTTCACAACTGGCCAACTAGCGTTGAGCGTGTCTTCAATGTCCAGTGAGTTTTTACAAAATCAGAATGCTTTGGAGGAAGTGGGAAATATTTTTGTATGTTGGACTGTATACAACCAGCAGAGGGCACCCTATGTTCAATAAAAATCCCACAGTACACAGTGGCTGTGTGCTGAGTGTATGTTTACAATAAAAGCCTATTCAGTTTCAGGACAATGGTACTGTTGTCCACACACAGCAGACTTTAGTTGAAATCAAAGCACAATAGAAAATTCTGCAGTGTAATGCAGACAATAGTACAGTGTGTGTTTGTGGGGTTTGTGACAGAACTGTAGTTTGCATTGCAAATGTAATGTAAGGGGATTTCAATGTGTGAATAGAGCAGCAGTCCAACAGCAACTTTTACCAAAACCAAAAGTCAGGATACCCATCATATAGCAAACAGCATGCATTAGTCATGCAGTGATACCCATAATATAGCAAACACCATGCATGGGTTTGTTTCTGTGGTTTCCACAGCAAGAGACTCAACAGACAGCGAGACTGTGGGGGAGCTGAGCCCCAACTCTGAGGACGAGCCCTCGCTGCCTCCTCCTGCCGACGACTCCCCTGAGAACCAAGAGGAGGGGGACCCCTCCACAGGACACCCCAGCCCCCCTCCCACACCTGGCCTGCCCTCCAAACTCCTGCACAAGCTGGGGGTCACGGAAGGTGAGCTGCCCCAGGAGGAATCCTTCCAAAAAGTGTCCTGATTCAATATTACAGCTGCCTCTGAATAAGTGCCTGTATTGCAGAGCTGTATTGTCGATGTTGACACATATGTATCTTACTATAACCAAGGTTTTTGTAACATTACAATGCAGGTATTATTCTTTCCGGTATTTCTACCTCCAATATATAGCTTTGGATCCATGTGGCTGTTTGCAGTAACCCCTGTCTCTGTGTTCCCTGCCAGGATCCCATTCTGAATCGGCAGTGGAGAATCCCTTATCTCCCGTCCTGAGGAATTCCATCCATCCCAAAGAGCCGGGCTCTGCTGTGATCGGTTCGGAGCAGCAGCCAACCGGCCCCCTGCGAGGGCAGCATGCCACGCCACCCACTGGGTCCCCTCACATGGGCATCATCCACCCCCCGCTCCCCCCCAGCTGCATCATCGAGGAGCTGCACCGAGCCCTGGCCACCAAGCACAGACAGGACAGGTGAGCGCTCGCCATGGTTTCCAGTGCCTTGGTGACGGCTCCTCGCTCTCTTCTCATCCCCGGCACTTTCGTTGCAGTTTCTACAGGAAGGAAATGAGGTCGTCGCTGAAGAGGAGGTCGGAGGGTCGGCTGTCACGCACCTCCAGCACAGAGAGGGAGTCGACGGGGGGTGCGGGGGTCCCCGAGAGCAAGCAGATTGCAGGGAAGGAGTCAGACGAGAACAAAGAGAACATGAGACTGGACGAGTGTCAGACCGATGCCTCCGGGCTGCCCCAGGACCAGGACAGCTGGAACGACTCCGTCATCTCGGGTAAGTCTCGCCGGCACAGTCAGGAAATGGACTGAACCTTTTAATCATGGGAATGTTATAGAGGGCAATGTTACATAGGACATTTTCAGTACAAACTATTGTAAGCTGTGTGTTACTGAAATATCTTGACATGTACAGACTTTAACTCACTAGAAAGTTGTGTGTTTTCAATCAAACAATAATAAGTGCTGGGACTTGGAACAAACACAGCAAGTACGAATACAAACATGGCAAAAATGAATTTATATTCGGAATTCATAACCGACTGCATCAGTGACATCTGAAGTAAAAAGGTTTTTGTTCCAGCACTGACAGCATCTAACTGTGAATGGTGAGTTGTGTGGGGGTTGTAGGTGTTTGGTGAATGGCAGTCAGCAATCATTAAGGGCCACCCCTCTGCCCCACTCCTCTCCTCTCCACTCCCTTCTCCTACCCACCTCTTCCCTCCTCTACCCTCTCCTCCTCTCCCCTATCTCCCCTGTTCTCTCCTCCTCTTCCCTCCTCTCATCATCTCTCCCCTGTCCTTCCCCATCCCCCTCTCCTCTCCTCTCCTCTCCTCTCAGGCACGCTGCCCCGGAGGATGCACAAGGAGCTGCTGACAGTGAAGCTGCGGAACCGGCCCAGCAAGCAAGAGTTGGAGGATCGCAACATTTTCCCAGTGCGCAGCGATGAGGAGCGGCAAGAGATTCGGCAACAGATCGAGATGAAGCTCGCCAAGTAAGAACCACGCGGGACAAAACACTGGAAAACATGGGATGTTCACTCATTTCTGCAAAATGTACAAGTTGCACAAAAAAGCATTATTACTGCTTTAAATACATAGTATAAGTGAGCTGCCCTTATGCAGACAATATAAATTTGTTTTTATGCCATGAATTAACTGGGACGTTACTGCCCCCTGCAGTCGTACTGCTGTTTGATTAGGAGGCTCTGGTTGAAATGTATTTCCAGTGGTTGGGTAGGGATGAAATACACCAGTTAACCCACAACATGTGAATAATAATAATAATAATAATAATAATAATAATAATAATAATAATACGTGGTACCCGGATGGCAGCAGTTGTAAGAAGTGAGATTGTTGGAAAGGCTTCTTCAAACGCTTTTTCTGTGAAAAGCTTTACATTGTGGCTGTCCCCTGGAATGCTGGGAAATCGCACTGTTTAAATCTATTCGTGTCTGTCTTGTTTATGGGCACTGAATGAAAACCCCTTTCCTTGGTATTCATTTGTACCAGTCAGCTCGTTTCGAGATGGCTCTATAACTAGCACAGCTACGCAGTTCGATTCAGTCTCTTGAATTGCATCATTAGCCTCTGATATTGAAGTACATTATAATGGCTTATTTTCTCACTAGGATAATTCTAATCTCAGTGATTTACTGAACGTGTTATGCAATCTGTTGGAGGAAGAATTCATGTTAGATTTATTTTTTTCCAGCTATTCAGATAGATTTGATGTGCCCTTGACTTGAGATCCTTAAGGTTAAATGATACATGAAGTGGCATTGTATAGTATGCTGTTAAACTGCAATTACAACCTTTTGCCAGCGAGCGGCACTGAATGGTAGGATACAATAAATTCCCGGTATAAGTAACAAACAGAGTGTGAATTCACAGAATGGGGTGAAATAAATATTGAAATCCCAATCTGGATCCAGGAGGAGTAATCATGTACCTCGACAGTCTATGAAGTGTGACGTTCAGTTATTATTAGAAGTCTCCACAGGAGCGGAGGAGACTGGAGTGTTTCTGTGAGCAGCGTGTGGGCGTGCAGTCAATGGGACGGCTGTCGCTCTCGCTAGCGCTCTCTCTCTCGCTAGCGCTCTCTCTCTCGCTCTCGAAGTCATTCATGGTGTTATAAGCAGGCTGTCCCACTGGGGCTGTTCTGCATGCTGTCAGGTTGCTCTACCTGCGGAAAGGCTTGTCGGTACAGCCGGCAGGTCAGATCCAGCTATTAGAGGGATTAGCAGGCAGTGGTGGCTGGGGAACGGCAGGCAGGGTTGGGGAGGAGGGTTTGTGGTTTTAGATGCTCTCTAAGGGGTGTGAGGACTGACGCCTCTAGATGGGAAAGAAATGAAGCTAAAGCAAAATAAGACAAGCTGGATTGTGGTGCATATATAGAATTATATGTTGCTGTGTATATTATCTTTGAAGATCCCATTGAAAACAAGGTGCTGCATCTCATGCAAAATGTAAATGAAACTGTTTGTTTCTTAGATAATTACACAGGAAGAGAAGCAGAAATAAGGTCACAGATAATGTTTAGGGTTAGTTACTGACTGTGTTATACCATGGTGCAAAACAGAACCAGCTTGTATAAGCATACAAGCTGAATCAATATTGCACAAGGCTCGACATTCTGGCTGAAGGATGCAGGGTTGTGAGGTGAGAACTAGGATTTCCAGGTTAGAAACTGCATGCGCAGAAAGCAGTGCCTGGGACATCCTTCTTCATTTCTGTAACATGGTGTGTTTTTGACAGCGTTGCAGACTCTGTTACTGCTGGAAGGAATGGGAAATGCAGCAGGTTCAAGGGGTGGCAGAGCTGCACAGCCAGTGGCTCCTGTTTCATAGCCGTTTGGGCAATTCCAGGGTTTACTGGGAGACTGAAGCATTGCAGAGCAGTGTAGTGTTCAGAACACAAGCTCATTAATTACAGAGTCTGTTGCTTGCGCTGCACGTCTTGCGCTGCACGTCTCCCTGCCATCTCCTTTTCAATGTTCTCGGGATTGCTTTCATATTTGAATTCATGTCTCCTGTGTGAAAAGCAGCTGCCCAGATGCATGTCATATCTGAGGCTCTGCAGCCTTTCCTGATTGCTGATTTCTGATTACTCGTTGTTCAGCAGTGTTGATTAATGTTGTGCCAGTTTTTGTTTTCTGTTCTGGGACCATGTGGAGTTGAAGAGCTGAGGACTGGGCTGTTTGGAGTTAGGTGTAGCTGCTAGAGAGTTGAAAGGTCATCTATTTGAAGAGCAGATCAGCTTTTCCGGACCAGCAGTTGTCTGACCTGCAGTTTTGACTTCCTTTTGAATCGCTTATATGAACAAGAATCCTGCGGATCATTATGGTCGTCATAGCTGCTATTTATATATTTATTAGGTAGGATTTATGAGAATGTGGCTGACTGTAAATGCAGTTTATCTTCATCCTATGGCTCAAAGCATTTTTTTTATTTCAAATTGATTTCCTTGAAATATGAATAGAAATTCATTTAGGAATGCTTGTGAAAAGGCAGTACAATACATTCTGATGCATTATTATCTGCTCTTATAAGGCACGCCAGCTGGATCAGTGTGACCACTTTAAATATCTACTATAACATCAGCTGCACAGTGATCAGGGAAGAAGAGAAAATTGAAAGGGAAATTATAGTTTTGCTTGAAAGTAGTAATGCCTGCAAGATCACTTCTTTGTTTCCTATTGGCTGATCAGGAAGGATTTATCTTATTTCAGGCATTCCCAGTCAGCCTGCGATTGCTCACGTTGAATGATTCAGCCCCAGAATGGATGTGAAATAAAACCACATTCTCCCAGCTAGTGAAGCTCTTAAACCCCAGCACATGCTGTTGTGAAACAGGAATAAATGACCACAGATCACCTCAAAGGAATGGCTATTGGCAGAAAAAGGGAGGATTGGCAAACAGCCCTTATCGATGTTTCCAGTTTTAGAAGCACAGTGCTGGCCTTTCTATTTATAGCTTTCTAGAAATTACATTTCAGAGGGGACAAGAGCCTGCAGTTGCTAAATATAGCCCAAAGCCCTTGAAATAGCTGCCCCCCTCCTCACAGTGAACAAAGTCAGGAGGAGTCAGGGACTCCGCTAGGAATCGTGTAGGAGTACACTAATTATACTCTTTAGCATTCTCTTCTGAACAGCCTGTCCTTGCCGTCGGTGCGAGAATCCATGAGGTGTTATCCTGGAGCCCACGCATGGCATTTGATGGAGTTATTTTTAACTCTTGCATTCAGAGATGCCATTGTTCTAGCTGTATTTGCATTCTGTCTTAAATGAGTACATTCCTTCGGTCTTTCATTGTAGACTATGAGCAGGTGCTCAATGGCAGCTAGATCAATAAAATGAAAGCATATATTTTAAGAACAGCCTTACTCTATTGACGGAACAGGTGTTTGACTATTCTACTGCTTGCAATTCGATTGTATTCTGTTGCTTGCAATTCGATTGTATTCTACTGCTTGCAATTCGATTGTATTCTGTTGCTTGCAATTCGATTGTATTCTGTTGCTTGCAATGTATTTTCAAGGACATGGAATGGCAGAAATGGCTTTTGCATCACATTTGCTCTGGTTCCGGTATACCAAACTGTGCAGTTGTGCAGAGGATACAAATGCATGATGTTATGTGTGTTTCTGTCGTTTCTTTACGAAGGGTGTCGGGTGAGGTTTCATTTTACTTTTGTTTACAATTGAGTGATAAAATCTCCATTTACAATTAAGTCAGTGAGGTGAGAGGATTCCCAAATAAGTTCTGGTTGTATTTTGGGTAGAATTTAAAACGGTTTGAGACTTAGCCATGAGTGATTGGAAAGAGATTCTGCTTGTTATTCAGAACACATCCCCTAGCTACAGTAGCCTGGTCTGTCTGCTGCCACCTTTTATCACATCTCATTCTTTACAATTTCAACAGCAACGCCGGTTGCTAGGCAACCCCAAATCAATAAAGTTCTTGGAAGTTCTAGCGTGTCTGTGCCGTGGCCCCAGGAAGAAGCCTTAATTTCATTTGTTAAAATATTGAGATGCAATATTTATGATAAAATAAAATATGAGAGATGCAATTTGAGTGTGTGTGTGCGTGCGTGCGTGCGTGCGTGCGCATCGCGGAACAGAACAAAACACTGCTTACTTATACAGGGGCTTGTGCAATAATATACACAGTTATATCACTGACTGCACAAAGAGATCAGTCCATGATGTATGAGCTTATACAATGATATACAGGAATATTATTTAGGAATGCTTGGGAAAGGGGATACAGTGTAGATCAACCAATGACATTAAGAAATAAGTGGGATTGGCGTTGTTATATAAAGTGAAGTATGGGCGGTATATAGAGTATTAACAGAGCCCTTATAAGGACACGGGTAAAAAAAAAGTAAAGGTATATGTGGGTCTATTTATTGAGTTTAACAGTAGCATATCGAAATAGCTGAACTAATGTTGTATTGAGTATATCGTCAAATATAAACAGGACGGACCGGCTGTTTAAACCCTGAATGAGGTGATATTATCAGGTGCAGTTTTCGTCAGGAGCTTGAGTGGCATACACCACGATACATTGGCTGCACATTTACCAACAGACATGTGGCTATACCTTTATCTCTTTATACAATTCAACAACTGGATGATTGCACTGAGCACACTGAATCCTTAGTTTTCCATATTCCTTATTAGGCGGATATTTGCTGTGCTTTGACAAAGGTATACCACGGTAACCCTTTACACTGTACAGGCTACACTGAAGGAACTGAAATAAACGTTTGCCTGTCAGACTGATTAAGGGTCGCCCCAGGTAACAGTTCACAGGGAAACGATTTAAAGATGCTGGTTTATAACTTGCCCTCTTTGGGCAGTTCGCTGTAGTAAAGCTGGGCTTGGTTTTTGATTTTGGGGAATGGGTTACGAAGTTTGTAACAGTCTGTATCTGATCATTAAGCTGCTGTATCCCCAATTCTCCTGTTGACTGGAGCCTTTCAGTGGGATGTTGTCCAAGTTGTCTGGCTGTGTAAGCTAATGAAATGTGCATGAGTCTGGATCTCAGTGATGATGTGGCGCTTGCTTTCCGAGGTACAGAGTGGGGTCGTGACGCACTGAGTGGACACCCAAAGGGGCTTGCAATGCACGACTGCTTAGAAATACTGCACAGGCAATATACAGGCATCCTCATCATAAGATGTATTAATGCACACAGATTTTAAAAAGTAGGCAATCGGCTTTCTCCCTTTTTCTGTCTTTGGAACATATCCAGATCATGTACAGTCGTGTAACATCACAGTTGTCACAGGCCAATAGATCGATAATATCATCTTATTTGAAACTGCATGGGCATTGTCAGCTGTGAGTTACTGTTTAAAACTACATGGAACGGCTTGGTGGGATGGAGGAGGTCTGCAACACTGAGCAAATTAGCATGGACAGAAGCAGCACCCAAAAGCTTCCCTGAAACCCTTCAGTTATTATTATTCCAAAGGAAGTTCCGGAAGTTATAGAGTTAATATTCAAAGCAATTAAACACCGCCTGGCCTTTGACAGATCTTGTGTCTCTGCGTCGACAAGATGTACTTCGGAATTGATTGAGAAGGTGCTATTCTTAGTGTTCCCAGAATAGCCATGGCTTGTGTCAGTCTTTTTTAGGCCGTTTGTTTCTAGATATTTATTAGAGAAGTGGAGTTGTGTACAGGGCGGTCCTTTGAGGTTTATTCTTCGGGTCAAAGGAGTTCTGGTGTGGCTTTCTGGGTTCTCTTATCGTATCTTTATGTGTGCATTTAAAAAAATGGAAGATAAAAAGGATTTAAAGCATGAGTTGAAATCATGAAAGTAATATGCTAAAATACCTGCCTGACTGTTAACAACATATAGCACTGTTAACTACATGTGCCTCTCTGTGGACCACACTGTCATGGTCCCACAGCAGTACTACTGAAAGAGACTTTGAGACAAATGTTTTCTCTAGAACTCGGTGAAGGTGAAGAGGATTATTTATTTTAATACATAAACCAACATTTAGGTTTTCTTTATAAACCATAAACAGCGACCTTTTTAAATTAAAAAGCAATCGTTTGGGGAGTCACGTGGATCATGTGACCTTTGTGTCAGGCGTGCTGTCGGGCAGCCACACTGCTCAGCAGGCATCCTCACAAGTCCCCTGGGTCGTGTGCAGCTCTGCAGGGGAGAGACCAGGACCAAAAGGCTGTTCCACAGCAGGATCAGTGAGCTCCACCACAGGGCTGCTGGGCCGGGCAGGTATCTGATGAATTATTGATGAGGTGCACATGAAAAGCAGGTTCGGTTTATTTTTTGCTCTCTGCAAAGAGAAACTCTTTGTTGTCAATCTCGGCACACTTGGAGTTGGCAGAGAGTTGAACTTCTAACTTCTTTCATCTGGGAAAATAAACTAAAATGAAAAATAAAAACATAAGCAATCTGTACTTGGCATTTCTTTGGTTACTTTGATGGCAAGACTGACACGAGGTGCACATGCACAGAGACACCAGACTGCTATATTTATATATAGAGTTAAAGAGTGGCCGATGGTTAAGACTGAAATGGTAGGAGAACACGGGCTAGAGGTTGCAGTTGAAACACTGGTAGCATACTTTTACTTACACAGACAAAACAAAACAAACAAAACAAAACCCATCGCGTACTCTGCATCGCCGTTGCTAAGCCATTTCTAAGCCGTTTACCAGCCAAACGCATTATTACACACAAGTGTAGCTTTAACACAATGCCTTTTTCCAGCACTGCACTTCACTTCACTTCACTTATTAATCCAGCTCCCTGGTGGAGCTGCAAGCTCTCTTTTTGTGGTATGTGGCTGTTCCCAGTTGACACCAGTTATCTCATTTGGGAACAGCCACATTCTCACATGTTTCTGGCAAGAACAGGAACTAACCCCATCCCTTCCAACCACCACCAAACACAAACAAACACCAACACTTTATGTACACTCAGATTTAAAGTGATTTTTAATGAACAGCAGCAAGAGGCTCCTGACGGCATCTCTGCCTCCTCTGAGAGCCTGATCCGAGCCGCTGCCCTGTCCGTGTCCCTGCCAGACTGAACCAGCCCATTACTGAGACAGGACAGGCTTCACAGCACAGCTCGCTGGGCACGGGCTCCATGTACAGGCCTGCGGGGCGCATGACTCGCTCCACCTCCCAGTCCTGATGTCTCCGGGGCCCACTTGGAACACAGCTGCTCATTCTTTTGACATGCTCTACAGTTGTGTAAAAAGAAAACACAATACAATACAGGACAGTACAGTACAATGCAATACAGTACAATGCAATACAGTACAGTACAGTACAGTACAACTACTAACAGTTCAGCATTAGCTAACCTCAAACTGTGACTAACATAAGGTACCAGCATCTCCTGTAAATATAAAGGGCCAAAGCTATGAAGGGCCTTTTAAGCAATCAAAAGAATGTTAAAATTAATCCTGAGTTAGTAATTCAGTTGTGCATGAGACTGATTATTTTGAATTGAATTTAAACTGGATTCATACAACGTAGTTTCTTAAAAGGGATTTGTACAATGTAATTCCGTTGAGGTCCAGGGCAGCTACTTCCACGCTAATGGTAGAAACATGGCCCATGGCACTTAAGCAACGGTATTGAAGATGTTTAGAACACCTTTTTGGAAACGGCTTCTCCCCAAATCTTTAGGAACAGGTAGCACGTGACTGCCTTGGAAAGCCTGTGGCTGCTGTGCTTCTCTGAATGTCAGCCGGTCACGTTGCATCTGGGAAAGAGAGGTGATTGTTGCAGCGGCTTGGAAGAGAGGACCATGGAGGGGTGAAATCGCTGCTCAATGTGAGAACAACTGTCAAGTGCAGTGTAGGAGGTAGCTTCTGAATATGGCAACGCTATCCTTGCAGCGGCTTTTTAAACAAACATACGACTGTGAGCAGCAGGAATGACACTCTTTTGAGGCATTGTATACAGTGTGTTAGCATTAAATTATTGCACACGGTGGATCCTTTATCAAACACCATAGAAGTGTATAAGGGATGGTGTAATGATGACGCTGTAGAGGATAAGTGGGAGGGTAGTTGGCACAGGTCTGTGCGGCACAGTGGCTGGGTAGGAGTCCTGCTTAGCATAATAGCTCTGCAACATTATTTGAAGTGAGGATGATAAACATTGTCACCCAAAGAAAGGTAGTAAAAATGAAGTTGAGTTTGTTACTGTCAGTTTGCCACGATTCAGAGTGGTTCTAAAGGCAGTGACTTCAATCACATGCTCTTTTGTTCCCTGGGTTGCTTCGATGCTTGACTTCAGAAGCGGTTCTTCAACTCTAGTTGTCAGCTGTGTAATACAGGGTAGATCAGCCTGCGCGTCTTTATGCTCGTAAGCGCCAGCGAAGTCTAGGACTTTCTTTTTTCACCTTTAATCTTGGAAGGACTGATGAAAATGGTTAAAAAGTAAAGGCACATTATTTTGATGTGATTTTTCCGGTTTTCTGCAGAGCCAACTCAGTTGACTTGCAAACACTGTTAATTTTAGAACTGGGCCACAGTCATTTGCAGCTCACTTGAGGTACAGCAGATGTTGGCCAGAAAACATAATGGGATCAAAATAGCACAGGGTTATTTTTAACTCTGTCGAGCAATGTAGAAATCTACGTCTCGTGTGCGTCGCCACTGGAGCCCCAGCTGCAGAAGAATGTGTGTAATAGAAAGAAACTTGCTCACTCCTCTGACAAATGTTCCAACGAGAAGTCATTATGAATGACCCCCCATACAGAGAAATTGTACATTTAATACACTGCTCGAGCGGCACTGCATCACGCCTGATAAATCTGAACACATGCATTTAAACTGTGTGCTGAGGTGCGTTCATGTGCTTGCGGTGCCTTTTCATTAGAATCTGCCATGAGTCCCAAATGGATGTGAAAGGATCTCCAATCTCCAACTGAAACATTACCTTGAAATGATCACTAATGTAAAGAAGGGCCAGCACATACTGGTTCCACAACGTTTGGTTGTATTTATGCATTTCAGAATTCCCTTCTTTTTTTGTGTGTGTGCAGCAAATAATCTGCAAAGCCCTCACCATGGTGCCAGCAAAGTTATTATCTGTGCCCACCTGTAGGGGACGTAGCTCTTGCAGCGAGCACAGAGCTGAGCTGGGCCTGGGGGTTTAATTATTGAGTGGAGCAGAGTGAAGTGCAGTCTTTGTGACTAAGGCGCAGCGATGCAGGGGATGCCTTGTTATTATAATAATTTTATTATAATAACAAGGCAGAGAGAAGGAGGGAGGGAGGGAGGGAGAGGGAGAGAGAGAGAGACTCATATACAAGGCAGGCCACAGCACAAGGCATTCCTAAGACACCCCAAGCTTGCTGGAGTGTAATCCATCTGTTCTTGGTTCTAATCCAGTCTGCTGTGCTCCCACACAGTCCCATTCACCCCCTGCCCGTGCGCGGCAGCAGCTGTGTTTCTGTGTTTCTTCCTTTCTGCCGTCTCAACAAACAAACAGCCCCCAGCCAGGGGAACACTGGCTCGAGGTATATAAAACAAGGGCTCTGCTGCATGATGCGTCACCTGTTTGTGTCTTATTAAAAACCCTGCTAGTATCAATACAAGCATTAATTATAAGGAGTAAATACGCGGGCACCTGTGTTGGAGAGCCAACACAATGGGTGCATTCCAGAACGTTTTAAGGAACAGGGTGGGGTAGGAAATGCCAGTGGAGTTCTGCCTGCTTGCATTCCAGCATCCTTATGTTCTGCAATGCTTTAAGGAATTCCCCTCTACATTCTGCAGCAGTTAAACAGTCTTTCATTCTTAAAGCGTGACACCTTCTACTTCTGACAATAGGCAAAGTCTGGGGAGGGTTCTGAATGTAAATATTACAGTGGTACAGTCTATTCATGATTTTAAATGGGTATTCTCTAAACAGTCATAATAGTTTACATGCACCAGTGGTGTTTGTTGTGAACTGCACATTGATACCCTATTTATAGTCCTGTGTCTACATTTAACTAATTTCCCTGAAAAATCAATACACATTTATAGAGAACATAGTGTCTGGGAGGACATTCCCAAGGGTGTTGCATTTTAAAAAAGAGAGAAAGAAAGAACACGCCGTCACTGTGAGTCTGTCATTCTTTATTTGTGAAACAATGCTTATAATTCAATGCATGCCTCTTTAAAGCAAGTTTCTAGCATCAGAAACTATATATATATATATATATATATATATATATATTATAGATATAGATATATATATATTATAAATATATATATTATTTATTCTATCGCGATACATTTAAAGGACACGGCTATATGGCTATATATATGGGGGGGGGGGGGGGGGCCGGCACGTAGATCAGCCGATCAGCCGATTTCACGGATTTCAATTTTCTCCTGCACGCCTCGATATAGATGCGGCGAGATTGTGTTTGTCAAGGAGGAAGAATAGCTGTGCTGGGAAAAAAAAAAAAAAAAAAGATATTCTTTCGCTTGAGAGAGGCGGTTTGAGATAGAAAGATATTCTTTCGATTGTGTTATATTGAGCGAACGAGGTTGTCAGTTAGTGCAGCGTGAAATTGAGATGGGGGAAGCCTCGGTGCAATACAGGCTCGTCCTGACTGCAGCAGTATTTTCGGCGGAGATGTGAGTGTGCGTGGGAATTCCTCTCGTACCGCCTATAGTATAACAGAATTGTGCACGGAAGAAAAGGAGGCTGGACCACTTTGATCACGACAACCCAGGTTGCGAGGCAGAACTGGCAGCATTTGAATCTTGAGCATCTGCAAAAAGACATAAGGGACTTATCTGATGCGCGCGTTTTGTTAAATTGACCATTTTACATTTTTATACAGATTTTTATTTTTACAGTATATTATTATTATTATTATTATTATTCACCCTGGAGCGCTGAGTCCTTTCCCCGATGCTGACCGAGTCTGCTGGTCTTCAATTCTACCAGACGGAGCGCGGGGGGAGAGAGTGGAAATTGGCTGCTTTCGATACGAGTCTCGCCTGTTATCGCCCCTCTCGCCGGGGATCTGAGCAGTTGGCAGAGCGCTGGAAAAGGACTTTGATTTACCGAGATCCGCACCATGGTACAAAACGTGATTTTGGTGTTTTTTCGCAGGAGGCTAAGCCAGCGGCCGGCAGTGGAGGAACTGGAAAGCCGGAATATCTTAAAACGTAAGTGCCCCCCCCCTCCCCCCTTTCAACATTTCTGCACGCACCTGTTCACATATCATACTTACAGTGTCTTTTTGTGTAAATACTGTATTTCTTCACAGTGGTATGCAGGGGGTCTCCCATTTTAAAACATGTCAGGAAAAACATGCATTCAGCTTTACAGATGTGTAATATAACGTATTCTTCAATATATACTACTACAACTAATAATAATAATAATAATAATAATAATAATAATTGATGTGTAGCTATAGTCATGCACATTCAGGTTCGGTATACCTGTTATGAAAAATTGGCACTGGTCATTAAGTCATTAAGAATATCCCCTTTCCACCAAATCAGACACCGATGATAGGCTACAGTCGGTGTTGGTTCGGGGTTGCCTCAGATAGTGTGCGCTATGAATCATTATTATTATTTTGTAATACCTTATTAAACGTAGCCTCCATAATCATCAGTGTAGTTATTAATTATCATGTACAGACGGTACTGTTGACGAGCTGTGCACACAGCGCAGTTCGGTGTGTCCTGTGTGCGTGTCCCGTTTGCCCAGGGCACGGCAGGAGAATACCGCAGAAGAAGGACAAGCCGCGGGTCTGTTATTAGTGGGCAACCCCACACATTCCAGTCACCTCCCCGCGCAGTACGAGAGGTGGGTATTCCTTTCAAAGCTAAATTAACACAGCCCCAGAAACCAAACAAAAAACAGGCGGTGTACCTCCTCCACAGCGCCTGATAGCAACCCCCCAAAATACAAATAGGAAACGTTCTTTTTATACATATTAATGCATTTTTCCCACTTGTCCTTAAAAAAAAAAAAATTGTAGGCCTATACATTGTATCCATCTGTTTATTGAGTTTCGTCACAGATTTTTTGACAACTACAGATACAACTAAAATGTAAATCTGTTTTATTTTTGTTGTTGTTGTAATGAGTGATGCTTTACCCAAACCCTGAAACCAAACAGCTGCGTTTACTGTAGCCTTGAAAGCAGTACCAAGAAAGCAGAGCAGAGCGCAGGGGATACAATGGCTCAAGAATAACTCATTTTACTTACAGCGTTGGGCCTTTAATGAAAAGGGCAAGCAATAAAACATAACAGCAGCTCGGGCTTGCGAGGGACTTGGGGGAATATTCAGTTTCAGGTATTGATCTGCACAGAGGCTTTGTATTTCAGATTGCTTTAATGTAGCACCTTCTCATCTCCAAATGGAGGCCAAGCATTTGGTTGGGGATTCCCCCGAGGGGATTGACTGACTGGAGTGCAGGATACTAGCTGCTCTCTGGAAACCACAACAGCAGCGTTTAAAGTACCTGCTGGATTTAGTACCAGCTTTGCGTGATCATTTCAGCTGTAATGGTAAAGGGTTTGTGCTGGTGAGCTGTCTGTCAAAGACTCTTCATCAGCCGCCACAAACACCCATTTACATTCACAGCCCTCACCATCTAGAGGATGCAAAGGGACACTTAAATCACTCTGCTGAGAAGGGAGGGCGGGGGATTGGACCTTGAGCTGGGAATGACAACAGCAGCAACAGTGCTGTATAATTAGAAGCAGAAACATTATCGTTAAAAATGATTTGAACTCCTGATCAATGTTCATTTTTTGACCTTGGTTGCGCATTGCACATTTGAATGGAGCGTGCACTGCAGGCTCCATTCGTTCATTGTGCATGACCTTGTGGACCGCATTACTGTTCCGATTCTCACAGCGCACATTCTGTTTATTTGCTGAGTGTTTTTTTTTATTCACTCCTAGATGTAGTGTATTACCACTCGCTCTTTTATAGGCCCAAAGAGGTTATTCAAAAGAAGCATTAGATTGCAGAGCGAATGGAAAAGCCTGTGCACATGCGCTGTGCTGCACAGGGTGTAAATAAAGTCACTTGACAAGTGAAACACTCCAGTAGGGAAGCATGCCTGTGCTTCTGTTACTTTTCTCCATATGCAAACAGGAGACAAAAAGCAATCCCATGTAACTTAATTAATCAGAATCCTATTAACTGTTTATGTGGCAACTTTCCACTGTCTCTAGACACTGAATGCAATTAAAACAGAGAATACTGTGATGTATAAAATGTTTTAGAGAACGATACATGTGTCACCAGAGGGTGCCATTAAAACATAATAATAATAATAATAATAATATAATAATAATAATAATAATTAGGAGGCACCTTGAACTCCATTTAAGTCCAGGTTGCATCTGTTTGCTTTTCTCAAAGTTGTTGTATTAAATCTTACTTGTAGGGAGATGCAAAGAGCAGTACACTGCCCTGATGCCCTATATAGCTAGTTATCCATGTGGGCATTACAACACATCCACACAGTGGTTTCACTCATTCATCAGTGAATCATTACCCCAACAAAATGACAGGTATTCCAGCGGGTTGTATTATTTCATATATTTCATTTAAAACATGCATGCATGCATGAAATGAAAGGGAATGATCTTGTCAAATGATTTTCTCACTTGATTTAATTCCAAATACTAACCTTTGATTTCCATTTCTGTCCCGCAGAGAGGAACGACCAGATTGAACAGGAGGAAAGGAGAGAAATCAAACAGAGGCTGAACAGAAAGGTATGTGAAACTTGATGTAACCCTTTAATGTGCTGGTGTGTATGTGCAATGTGTGTCTAGTAATGCAGGATGTTTTGTGATTGGCACAAACAGCTCAACAACAGACATCACACCTTTTTTTAATTTCTTTCTTTTTTTTTTTTTTGCCAATTGTATTCACAAAGACAACTGATGACTGGAATCTCATGTGAAAATTGAGGAAGCAAAAATGTCCCTGCAGTCTTAGTGCAGCCCAGCCAAGGGGCCAGTCGTTTAATTAACAAAACAGCTGCACTTTCACATTTTATGGGTTATTTTTTTGCAGATTATAAATGTTCATGAGGCAGCGTTTTTTAAGTCTGTCCTCGTACCGACGCCCCTGTTAAACACCAGGTGTTTCGTCCTGCTATTGTTGAAACAAATCACATTCCGAGTCCTGAGTCAGGGATAAAATAGATGTTGCGTTGCAAGCATGGCCCCTTCCCTTCACCACACAGCAGCGCTGCACGCTGTTTCCAGATGGGCTTGTATTGCTGCCAGTGAACACCTGCACTCCAGCCAGAATGATATCAGGCTGTGCTTTAATTCAGTCTTAAAATATGAGGCGTATTTCATAAAATTAACAAAAGTTGACCTGTCTAGTGGTGTTCCAACAATAGCTGTTTATTTGTACAAAATGATCAGTGGCTGTTTTAACTGGTGACAAATACAAAGTACTTTTCTACAGAAAAATTTAGACAATAATATTTTTGCACATTAATTGTTTAGAGTACAAAGAAATCCTCTGTGCCCTGCTCTGCCCTGCTCTGCTGTGCCCTGCTCTGCTATGCTGTGCCCTTTTCTGATCTGTCCATTGCTGTTCTTGTATTTCAGCCCTGCTCTGCTGTGCTCTGCCCTTTTCTGATCTGTGCATTGCTGTTCTTGTATTTCAGCCCTGCTCTGCTGTGCCCTTTTCTGATCTGTGCATTGCTGTTCTTGTATTTCAGCCCTGCTCTGCTGTGCTGTGCCCTTTTCTGATCTGTGCATTGCTGTTCTTGTATTTCAGCCCTGCTCTGCTGTGCTCTGCCCTTTTCTGATCTGTGCATTGCTGTTCTTGTATTTCAGCCCTGCTCTGCTGTGCTGTGCCCTTTTCTGATCTGTGCATTGCTGTTCTTGTATTTCAGCCCTGCTCTGCTGTGCTGTGCCCTTTTCTGATCTGTGCATTGCTGTTCTTGTATTTCAGCCCTGCTCTGCTGTGCTCTGCCCTTTTCTGATCTGTGCATTGCTGTTCTTGTATTTCAGCTCAACCAGCGGCCCACAGTTGATGAGCTGCGGGATCGGAAAATCCTCATCCGCTTTAGCGATTACGTGGAGGTGGCCAAAGCCCAGGATTACGACAGGCGGGCAGACAAGCCCTGGACGCGGCTCTCTGCAGCAGACAAGGTATCCATGACAGATCAGGGAGCAAGCCTTTAATCCTCTGGGTTCTTTTTTTGATGCTCTTATTATTAATTGGCTAATATGTATTCCTTCACTTTGGAAAAGGTACAGCACTACAGAGCAGACCTATTTTACATGTTGGTCTTCACCTATTAAGAGTCGACAAAAGTCCAGTGTAGTCCTGCTTTACTGAAACTGTGCGATAGGTGAATGAAACATGTTTAATATTTCTTACACATTTTAATTACATATTAGTAAAACATACTAATATGTAATGGCTGTAGGTTTAGCTTCAGTGGTTGCCAGTTTAAGTCTTAGATAGTAACGACATGCAGGATTAATTTAATGTGTAGGAAGCAAGCTTTTCTGTCACTTAATGTCCAATCCTCTTCACAAACACCTAATTAATCCCTGTGCCTGTTTTGTGTGGCGCCAACCCTGTAGATAAAAGTGTCCTGTCTGTTGCTGTCCTTTTCCTGGCACTGAGTCCTTCACTGCCTGTTAAATTTCCCTTGTTGATAGTTCCAGTTTCTTTTTTTCGTCAAGCCTCAGTATTGACAGTTCTGACCGCGCTGTGGTTTTATTTGTTGCAGGCGGCGATTCGGAAAGAGCTGAACGAGTACAAAAGCAACGAAATGCAAGTGCATGCGTCGAGCAAACACTTGACAAGGTCAGTATGGGGAGCTGTGCTTCAGCTGCAGGCTGCTATTTTAAGCAGCATGGGCAGCCAGTGGCATAACAATATAGTGCTGAGCCAGATTTAGCAGGGCTGTCTGTCCTCCTGGGGCCCAAGATTTGCACACACTGGCAAACGCTGTCAAAAATAACTAATGCAGTTCCCGATTTAGCCCCCATTCTCCTAATTCTCCTTGTTTCTGTCTGGTCACATGACAGAATCAAGCATACTGTAAAGGGCAGAGCCTGCAGTTATTCATCCCTTTGGGTTTTGCTTGCTACATAAATAATTAGTTCTGGCCAGCATTCAACTGGCCCAACACAGGTTATTCAGGTTGGCCCTTTTCAGTTAATTCAGGTGGCAAAAATTATGTTTAGCAGTTAATTAACAAAGAGACTTCTATTCCTGCCTCTTGCTACACTAATCTCCACAGGGAGAGCTCTGTATGTTGAGCGTCGATAGGGTTACCCTTCCAGGGGAGAGCATCACAGTTGCTGTCGAAACCCTTTCCACTATTCTAGATACAGTCTCAATCTGGCAATACGTGTCAACATTATATCAACGTTATATCAACGTTTGTCGCAAATAATCGTAGAATTTCAACAGTTCAGTTTGTTTGAAAATGTCGAGTTTTTGCCAAAGCGATGACAACCCAGCCAACAGCGCCAACGCCAGCATTATGCCACATTAGGATGTCCTGTTAGATTGTTTTATATTTTGTTCACTTATTTACTTGCATTTTAGGGTGCTGCACCACTATTCTAGAAGTTGGTTTTTTTGAGTAGCATGCCACAACATAGTTTTGCAGGATAGATTTTTTTGGTTGTTAAAGTGGATTTCTGCTTATTTTTTTTCTTGTTGTTTCAGGTTTCACAGACCGTAGAAAGATTTCTTCTATGAAGAATTTTCCTAAACCCGGTTCTGTTACTGAAGACCTTGAAAGGATTCTTCCAATGTCCCGAGCCAGATACCCTGGTATCCTTTCTGACATTTGGGTGCTGTGAACCTTGGGGGCAATACCTCTTCAGTGGGCACTGCTGATGGGCATGGTGTGGCACAGCTCACACAGGGAACACTCAACAGTTCAGCAAGATGCCTCAGATGATGTTCAAGAGATGGGAAGAGAATGGAGATCCATTTGCTGTTCGTTTCCAAGGCTCTTTACAGACTGTTGGAAGGCAGCCTATCGATACAAAGGGGGAGTTGTGCATGTGACCATCTTAACCTTTCCTACACCACATTACCAGTCACAACTCGTGGATCGTGGGCTCACTGATCTGGAGCAATGTCATATTAACTGTGTAAATATCAATCTAATGGGAATCCATGTCTTATCACAAAAGATATCCCTTTGTAAGCTCTATTTATTGTCTGCACAATACAAGTTTTTAAAAAAACAAAACGTGTTAATTTTTTTTTCTTTTAGAATAACTTTCAAGGAGGAAGGCTGGGTCTGCTTGTTGCTGATGGGTCAAACTGTGGACCCCAGACCTTGGTCTAGAGTACTGTATCAGCTGTACTCATGACATGTGGTGTATGTGTGTGTGGTTGTGTGTTTAATCACTACATTGTGCTTCAGTCTATAGGGATGTTAATGTGTTACATGTAGGAGACCCTATGGAAAGAGCTGCCCTGCAATAGGGAAATAAAGAGCAGTGTATGGGCTTTACCGACTGACAGCCGGGTCTGTCAGCTCTGCTTTACAACTTTAGGTGCTGTAAGTATACTAGCGGCAATCAGTAGCACAGTAAATAAGACTTCAAATGTGTACACTAAACTGTATCCTTGCAGGTGGGATGCTCTACCAGGTCCTCCTGC
The DNA here is from genome assembly GCF_017654505.1 of Polyodon spathula. NCBI lineage: Eukaryota > Metazoa > Chordata > Actinopteri > Acipenseriformes > Polyodontidae > Polyodon > Polyodon spathula. Next base: position 11,983,624 of record NC_054541.1, on the reverse strand, counting down.
TGTGCCAGCTGCCTTATGTAACTTTTCACTATCTCCAACACACCAGCAGCAAAATCAAGCAGCTTTTTCCCTGCTCAAGGTGTGGGTGGCACAGTTGGAAAGGTCTTTCCTCTTTGGACCAAAGAAGGAATAGAATATTCTGCCTAGAGATTTCCTACATATATACAGTGATGCCTCAGTCAGTCATTGATGATGGCATATGGGGGAGTAACAGCACTTCCAGATAGCTGGGGCATACCTCCATCTGCTGACAGCACTGGTGTGGGCGGCACACTGTCAGAAGTGCCGTAGTTTACATGAAAAGAGATATTTGCTATGGCAAAAAAATGCAGTGTTAATTGTGGAAATGAGCATGCTTGCTCAAAGAGCTAGCCCATATCTATTATCAGTTTATGGTATATAAAAAAGGGAAATAGAAAATCATTTAATTTGAAGCCTTTATTACAGTTAAACACAAAATGTAATTAAAACAATTTAATCCTAACATTTATTGGAAATCATTCCATTGTCTGTAGTTTAGTTAAAATGTATATTTAACATTAGCTTTATTTATGTTTTTAGTGCAGTTATTAGAACACCTTCTACTGGTAATATATTAGTAATTTTGCATTAAAATGGTCTATCAGTGTAGAACGATTTACAATGTGTATGAGAAGATGCATGGTATTCGAAAAATGCTCTGTTGGTATCTTAATGCAAAATGCAAGAAATGAGTGATCAAAAACACAAAACAATTTCTTGACAGCTGGATCTCCTCTTTTGTGTAAATGTAGAACACAAAAACTAAAACTCGAAGAGAAAGAAACAACTATATACGTCTGCTGTTCATAAAATGTAGAGCCGGCACTCAACTTAGAATTTCCTGCCTTCTGGCAAAAACAGCGATTGCAGTCCTCTGCGAACACCGAGGAGCTCCTCTTCTTGCTTTAGATTAAAGGACAAAAAATGCATTTGTTACTGAAATGAGAGCCTTAGGCAGGGAAGGGTAGCCAAGAAAACAGTTAGATAACAGGATACAATGGGGTCAACCATGTTTAGGAGCCAGCATGTGGTAAACATTGCACTTTTTATATTATTTTATAAGAATATATATTTTTTTTATATTTTTGTAAGAACCCAAACATGCTGTTCACAAAGAATTTGAGACAATCACACCCACCATTTCCTTGAGAAACCTCTCCTGAACTATATTCATCTCCTTCCTCATCAAATACATCTAGGACAAAATAATACATAATATGAATGCATTGCAGAGCAGTGTATCATGGGGTTCTGTATTAAGTGAAGGTCTGCAAGAGATAATTCCATTTATTTCAAATACCTACATTTCATACCAACATTGAGCCGTGGCTTCATTGAAAACAAGCAGGGCTTTCCCGTCCAAATATATTCAGTAATAACCGCTATTAAGATAGTCTTCAGCCAATCTCTCCCTCAGTGACTATAATGGGGGAGTTGTAATTAGCTGTACACATGATCTGCATTTTAATTCCATCTAATTGATGTTTGATTAAAAAAAATATATATATCTGTGCTCTGAAACCAGCTATGGGACTCATTAAAAAAATGTTCAGTTGGCACAGTCCTTAATTCATCTCTTCTGTTTACTGTTTCAAAGATCCTGCTGTCAGCAAAATAAAAGTTCCCCAAATACTGGTGCTCTTTTAAAACTCATCGTCAAGAATGAATGTACTGTTACAGCTCATGTCTCTTTCTTTCAAACAGACAGATTGTGATACATTTTAATATTCATAATTCAGAAGTCAGCACTGGTTTTCGAGCTGCCGTTTCAATTCAAAACTTATTTAATGTGTGATTTAAAATACTTCCCAAATCATTGAAGATGGATTAAAACAGCTTCTGTAGTGTGTGTCAGTCTGTTTATGAAGTACAACATTATAGTACATGGCATTGTATTCCCCCTCTTAATCTATTCCCAAAACATACCTCAGAGGTAAAGATTCTCCCCTCATACTCAAGACTGTGACATACACTATTTTCAAAGGAAGTCTTGAGGTGATGAATTCTGCAGGAAAAAAGATAGCCAGGAAATCTGTGATTGACAGCCAATCGCAACAAATTGCATATTGCTGTTTTTATTTATAACCTGCAACATGGCATCATGGTAACACCAATCAAGCCAATACTCTTAATAACGTAATAAACTCTGAAAACTTAGGTGATAACCAGCATAGCTTCTTTGATTTTGTTCTCTATGGAGAACCTGTAATCACAGTTTTTCATCCCAGGCACCTAGAAACTCATATGGTGACAGTCATATCCAACTGGCCATGGGAAATAATGTCCACATAAAAAGGTCCTCAGCTGAGCCCCTTGCTATTCACAAGGCATGAGCTGGGGGTAGAGATAGGGCAGAAGAAGCAGAAGGGAGCTGTTAGTAGGACAGAGTGCCGGCTAGAAAGGACCGGACCTAGGATAGAAGAGCAGGCGAGGCCCACTCTAGTAGCAGACCAGCGAAGCTGGACATGGAAGTTAGGATAGAAAGTGGTCACTGACTGAGGGCGGCGATGCCGACACGAGCCCAGGGGCGAAGGACCCAACAACCGAAGACAGGATACAGAAAGTGGTCACTGACTGAGGGCAGCGATGCCGACACGAGCCCAGGGCCAAAGGCCTAGCAACCGAAGACAGGAAACAGAAGTGGTCACTGACTGAGGGCGGCAATGCCGACATGAGTTCAGGGCCGAAGGCCTAGCAACCGGAGACAGGATACAGAAAGTGGTCACTGACTGAGGGCGACGATGCCGACACGAGCTCAGGGCCGAAGGACCTAGCAACCGAAAACATATATGAGCGTTATGACTCGGGGAGCCGCCCCTCAGAGGAAGATGGTCCCGGAAGACTGGGACACGAAAGGAGAGAGAGAGGGAGAGGTAGCCAGCATCTGTATGTATGCATAGTATGGGACTCGAGCATGAGTAGCCAAGTCCTGAACTGAGACAGAGTATAGAACAGCCTTGAGTGAGGCAAAATAAGAGCAGGAGCTGCGAAAGAACAGAGTGTTGCTGGAGGTCCGCTCTGACTCACACGGTGAGAACCCCCCTGAAGGTCAAGGGAGGCTGAAGCCTGCCCTGAGGTCGGGGAAGTGATGATCACTTGCCCCCCAGAGACGACCGATGCGAAGGCATGTATGAAAAGGAGGAGGAGGGGAGGAGGAGGAAAACGAAACGCTAGACAGCAAAGGTGCAAGTGATCAGGGCTTAAATAGTAAATAGGTACTAACTGACAGGAAATTGGAAACCCCCTTGCTGCATGCCTCCTGAACTACGCAAGCTAACATTTATATAAGTTATCCTATTTTGGTTCTGTTACCCAGAACTAATTTAGGGAAACAGACTCTGCATGCAAGGGTAGGGAATCCTGACCTTGAGCCCAGTGCATCTTTCAGCCCAGCTGTAGCTGCTAACCCTGGAGCATTAGCAGACAGAGGGTATAAGAAGCTTGAAGCTGCTCCAATCCCACCTGTCCCAGCAGATGCTGCCATTAGACAGGAGAGTTTGAAGAGAATTAACAACAGGGATGGGAAAAATACTGTTAACACCATCAATTAAAAAACATTGACACAGAAATCAGTTTACAGTGTACAGACAACTGACTATTTTAAACACTGGTCTTAATAAGACATACCACTCACCTCCTTTGTTCTTTCTCCTGACAAGAAGTCAATTCTTGAGTCTGCTTTTTCCAAAAGTTCTATTGAGAAGGAACACATGCATTACTTTATTTCTGTCTGTAAGGAATCCACTCAAACAATGCTACTTATGTTAGTCTATATACATCTATTGTATATACAAATGTATTCTGCCTCCCAATTGAGCTGCCAATCAGTTTTATTTTCAAGTCCAGAATGTTATCAAATGGACAGAATACTCACACTGCTACTCATGACCCTTTATCATGATTTACCAAAAAGTATTTAGTAAAAATGGTAACCTACAGTGAGTTCTTTCTCCACGTTTTTCAAGGTTGTAGTGTCCTTTTCAAAGTCGTTTAGCTCATCCATGATCTCACCCATGAAGCGCTCCAGTTTCTGCACCCTGTGGGAGGGAAAGAGGAACAGAGGAAAGGTAAGAGAGAGGCATTCCTTCCAGCGTGCCCTGCGTTCTCAGAGTGCCCAGAATATCGTGACACTGACCTGCACTCCTGAACCTGCACACTCACAGAGGAGAGGTGCTGCTGCACGGACTGCAGTGACTGCTTGATGTAATGCTCCATCTTCCTGGAGCGATTCTGAAAACAAACACACACTTTCACACAAACACAACCTTATGCGAGACAGGAATTCAAGAAATAAGTAAACAACAAATGCATATTGTTAACTTTTGTAAAACGGTAGAATCTTTTATTCATGTGGAAAGCAATAATGTTACAGTGTTAGCAGGGCTACCCAGAGAATGAGATATATAAACAGGTATAAACTCTACAGGGCCTATTTATAAGAGAAATGCAAGAACAATTAAATAAATTAAATAATATAATAATAATAATAATAATAATAATAATAATAATATAAAACTATCAAGAAACAACTAGCTACATTCAGGAAGGAACAGCTAACCCATTGCTCTGAAATGTTTTTACTAGTTTTATACCAAAGTAAGCCAACTACCGAACCCTTAAAAAAAATGTGACGGCCATGCCCCAAAAACCTGTCTTGCTTTGAGCTAACCAGGAAAAAAAAGGCCAGCCATAAAAGACTGTACCAGGAATTTCCTCTTTAAATCAGTACTAAATTTCTGACACATCATCCCCATGTCTTGGTTTCCACTGGTCTCCCAGGAGCGCATGTCCACAGAAGACACCATGTGAGTTCTTGGTATTGAATGTATACTGGCCTTCTTTGCAATTGCTTATTTTAAGTGATGCCGGAAGGCTTTTGTATTTTTTGGCTATGTGTTTCTTCTGTCAGACTTTCTTACGGTTCCAGAATTCCTTTAAGGCAAAACTGTTCTGCTTTATAGCCTTTTTTTTTTTTTTTTTTTTTAAGGAATTCACTCTCCTGCTGATGTAGACAAATACAGAGCTCTTGTTCTGGTACACAGTCACAGAACATTATGTGTTGTCACCAAGGAGGCAACAATAGGAAGATTCCACTTCTTTCACTTTTCACTTTGTATAGAAAAAATATTTTGTTGTACTAGTCCTGAAAACAAATACTAAACAAAAACTGGAAAAAAAAATCATTTCAAATGTAGCTAAATGTTACGATTGCCCAATTTTGTTCAGAATTTCTAATGCGCTGATGAATTCATAAATAGCATGTTTACAATGCTGTATGTTACTGTATTCCGAATGCTGGTACATTCTTGCTATTACAGTGACCTGTAACAACTGCAACCTTATGTGTTTCTCTGTGCAGTAATCATAGTTGGTATTTGTAAGTAACAGTGCTCTTCAGTTTGGTATGCTGTCTATTTATTACATTTTGTTTCATGTTTAACTATTAAAGAAGGAAGAGATCTCTGTCAGTTGTCCTGTCATTACCATCCATCTGTAAGAGTTTTTTGGGTCTATGCATCACTTCTCGTTCTCTTTCACTCCATTCTTCTTCTTCTTCTTCTTCTTCTTCTTCTTCTTCTTCTTCTTCTTCTTCTTCTTCTTCTTCCTCCTCATCATAGCTGCCAGCACAATCCTCCTGATGCACTTCCTTCCTTATAATGGTTGAAGTTGTCTCTGGCAATATAAGGAAGTATCAGTTATTTACAAATTTTCTACATAAATTAGTTAAAAAAATAGCTGCCGTGCATCACAGTTTTTCACAATTATCTTTGTTTTTTTTATTTCTCATTGCCTGTGAGTGCATGCTTTATTTAATTGTTATTTTACATTATCCCATCAAGTCAGACCTTCCACAAGCACTCCAGGTATGTGCATAATTCAAAAATGAAATCTAACTAATCCTTCTCCATGGACACCTACCGGTAAGGACTAAGGGCTGAGAAGATACCAATATGTTCAGTACATATTTTGAGAATCCCAGCTTTTAAACCAGTCAAAGAGGCAAATGGGATCTGCTGCTTTGGTACTTTACATAAGCAACATGTTAAGGGTACAATGCTGAATTTAGGTCAGCCCTCAAAATGAAAAAAATTTAGACATCTACATGTTTCAGTGATATTCTGTAAATGTATGTAACTTTCATTTTCAGGGAAAGTGCAATAAGAAACAGTAATAAAGGAAACCAGCATTTCTTCCCATATTTCCACCGCAAAATATCCTAACATTGTTCCTTTTGCTGCGTGCAAGCTGACTCAGAACAGTCTTTTGAAACACACCAATTTCAGTGCAGCGGGCTGAAGCATCTGATTTAAAGAGTTTTCTGGGTCTCAGTTTGGACCCTTTGTCTTTTGGTTCCTCTTCTTCATCTTCCTCTTCTGAGCAGTTTTCACTTTGGTCTACGTGGAGCCGCTTCAGGGTCGCAGAGGAGAATACTGCTGGTCCTGTGAACAGGATGATACCACCACTAGATCAGTAGGCACTGGCTATTGTATAACCATCATTATAATATATTTATATTTGGTAACTCTTTGAACAGTAACAGGAATCATTATCTTATAGGGATGTTTCACCACTTTTGTAATCAATAACTCACAAACACCATTTTATGATCAAGTAACAGACAACACTAAACTGTTTTTATAAAACGCATTACAAAGGATGGCTACACCCAACTGTAAAGGTCTCAATGGCTGTAGGGTTTTGAAACTGTCGGGATCTTAAAATGTGAGTCACTGGAAACACTATGTGACCATATAGGAAAGCTGACCTATGTACAAGCGAACATGTAAGCTGGTAACAGAATTGTGTGTGCCTTTACCTGAGACATGGACTTCATTTATTCTGGCTCCATGTCTTCTATTACTTTCAGGCATCACAAAGGGAGAGGGAGTTTTCTGGAATGCAACAAGCAAATCAGCTAATTACTTACCAGTAAGCAGGCAAATATACAGGTATTCAGTGAAATAGATCATCATTATCTAATCAGGGAAACTGGTAAAAAAAGGAACAAATATATATACTCTACCACAAAGCTTAGCAAACTATTAAGCAGTATTGCAGTCTAAAAATATAACTTAATAAAAAAAAAAAAACATTTAAAGAAAGATTTCTATTCAACCTGGAACTGGTAACATGTATAGATACATACTTCTCTCTCAGTGTACAGCGCTATTTTGTCAGAGGAATTGCTGCGTGATTCAACTGATATGGTGCATTCGTTGTCCGACGAGACAGTCTGTTCCAGGCTATCCTGGATCTGCAGACATGGCTTCATCTCTTCATCCAGATCCTTCTCACTAACCAAAGACTTCTTCAGAATAGTCGAGGTGAGTAAGGGCTATTGGGTTCAAGAGAATCAGGTCTAATCAGTTTTTATTTATTTATGTGTTTGATTCTGTTGTTTGATTGAACTGATGCATAAACAGTTACGTACCATTACCACTGGACTTAAAAGAGGTGAGACATCATCAATATCCTGCACTATGATCTTTGGTGACTTGGCAGCTGCCTCAGGTGGAGAAGGGGATGGTGCTTTCAGCTTACTCTTATTTGATTTATAGAACTTTTTGGGATGGATTTGTTTTGGGTTCTCATGGAGATTTTTAGGCTTGGGGGTTAAATCAGGCAGAGCTGGAGCAGCAGCAGCAGCACTGAGTCTTGCAACTACTTTCGACTTCTCTGCACCTGCAGATAAAAGGTAACCTGTTACAGCATCTATCCTCTGAATAGACCTAAAACTGATTGCTTTATAAAAAGATGCTTCACTATGGAAATTCATCTAACATCCAAGTTTGTGTTTTCAGAATCTCATATATTTCTATTCATAAAAACATTTATGTATTTACATATCTGAGACTCTATGAGATGAGAGTAGCTGGGGGATTAACAAATATAGATGACCTTACAAAATGACAAACTTAAAGATGCAGTTTCTTCAAATCACATTAAATTTCACAGGCAAAAAATAAATAATTCCGACACCCGACATTCACACACATTCTAAAATTGCAAATACGACTATATACAGTAATATATTACTGCAGGTAATATATTACCAATACTGTTACACTGTGTTTAGGTAAGCTATTTCTATTGTTCTGGGAATGATACTCTCTCTCTCTCTCTCTCTCTCTCTCTCTCTCTATATATATATATATGACAAACAGCTGACCCCTATTAAAGTGAGAAAATGCCTACATCTCATCTTTTCTATGGACGGTGGAGGTGAGGTTGCTATCCATGTTTTCTGCAGCTCTTTACGCATTGTAACCTGCAGCAATGCACCAGCACTCTTCTTCTGCTCTGGAGGTGCACACACCTTTTTGTTCCTTTCCTGATTTGTTTAGCTGGATGCTGCTTAGGCTGTAACAAATTATAACAGAGACAGTTTACACTGAATATACTGATGAAAACAACAAAACACCTTGAGTAAAGCTGGCCTACAAGGGACCTGACACCGTACTACCTGACAAGCACATACTTTTGGGTCCCTAAGGGATTTCTACCAGAAAGGGGAAACATGGTTTATAACCCTACTGCTTGTTGCTATTAAGCAAAAGGGGAAAACTTTTTACAGCAAAGAACCCAGCTTAACAAATAACATTATAATAATAAGACTACTTTGGAGAACATGAGTATCACAATGGCCAATACATCTCAATACATTTGGACAGCAGCAGTGAGCAAGAAGTGTATTCTGTCTGGTACCTTATAAACAGACTGCTCTTCTTCTTGTGACGATACCATTGATTCAACATCACTGCCTGATTCCGAGGGCTCCCAGTACCTATGGCCTTTGGCAGCTGCCCTTTGTGGCCTCCCTGTCTGCCTGGTGGGCACTGCTTTGTCCTTCTGTGCACTTTCTTTCCCTCCCGCATCCTGTTAACAAAACAGAACCTTTTCATGGGGGGTCCTACACACCTACACAATCATTTCAAGTATATGAGTTCACAGAAAGTGAACTTGGCAAGCACACATTTTTCCTACCTTTTTGGCATTTGCTTTTTCTTTACATGGCTTTGGAATTGCTGGTGGGAACTCTGGCGATTCATCTAAATAAAGAACAATATGACTGAAGATTTTATTTTCTTTATATATATATATATATATATATATATATATATATATATATATATATATATATATATATATATAATTTAAACATCTGTCTATACATGCCCCAACAGCTGAGGACATTTTCGTAAAACCCTCCCATTAATATGCTTCTGTTTTTTTACAATTAGATACCAGACATGACCAGGCCTTACCATTGCCAGGACTGAGGGGTTTCTTGCCGTGCCGCTGTCGGCTATAGTCCACAACGTTTGGTTGGACCTCCTGTTATAATCCCGGAGCCAGCTGACCTCAGTCCTATTGTTATCCGCCCTGGGCTCTGTGTCTGTGTCACTGAACAGGTGCTTCTTCACATAGCGACCTCCAGGCTGACAACAACAACAAGGAATCTCTTCAGTTTTAACAGTAACCACTGTTCCAAAACAATGCAATGTATTTCAGTTTAGCAATCATTTTAATATATTTAACTCAGATGGATTTAATTAAAATTGCATATAGCTATTTCAAATGACACTGACACAAAAAGCTTGGGTAAGATTGCTACAACTGGTTACAAAACTGACAATGACTTAAACCCAGATTCTTTTTTACCTTTTTACCTTCACCTTTCTGTAGAGAGCCAGACTTGATTCTGGATTCTTCAGCTTTCCCACTAAAAAGGTAAAGAAAAATGTAAATAAAGTATGGAAGAGGGAGAAAAGTAGAATTTTACTTGGCATCAGTATTTTCTTACTGGACATCATGTAGTTTCGCTTGCTCCCCAAAGAGGTTTGGCACTTGCTCTACACAGTAGGTTTACCTTTTGTCAGATTTTACTGATTGTTCCGAGCATCTTGTATCATTTGCCTAAGACACAGGACACAGTAAAAATGATTGGGGATTACACTAGGATAAAAATCAGTTTTACAAAAACTGTAAATTCAAGCAAATACAGTATCTTTGAATAAGCTTACTGAAGGTTAGCTGTATTGAAAAAAATCTTCATAGGTGTTAAAAGGGCAAATTTGACAAAAAAATTTGATGACACCCAAAGGATGACAAACAAAAAGAGTAAGATAGTTTTTTAAAAAAGTCAATTAATACTATGCAATAAGTATATGTAAAATCAACATTCTACTTTAAAGAATATCTATCCCAATACAAAATTAAAAAAAAAACCTACCCAAGGATTAACTGTGGATTCATCACTGAAATTGTAAATATCATCCCTAATGAAAAATATACAAACAATAAAAATGTTCTTTTTATATGAAGCAGTTACAATTTTAATATTGAAATTGTAAATTACAACAATTTAGATAATTCCAAAATTATTCAGATGCTTACTACAAATATAGGCATATAACAATTTACAGAAGAAAGCATTTATAAACAGGGTGTTACATTTTAATTATAATGAACTAAACTGCAGTACTTAATGAGACAAAATATTATAGGGACAGTACATAAGAGTAAAGCACATATATATTTTTTACTGCATGTAATACTTCATAGCCAGTCTGCACAGCATTCATTTTAATTTGCTTGGAATGACTAGATCCTTTCAGAAATCCAGTGTTTCCTGTTTGCCCCTTTTCCTATCAGAAAGAAAATTAAATTGGCACAGGTTTAACGCTTCATGACAACCAGAATCTGTAGAGTATGTTACAGTACATGTACAATACTGTATTAAAACAGATGACCTATGTACGGCACTGCTCTGACTGTGATCGTTTCTTTATTAAACCAAAACAAAGCATCCTCTGTGGCACTGTGTTAGTGTAACCCAACCTTCATTATTTCTGGAGCTGGAAACTGTTCATATTTGTTACTGGCAGATTAAATGTACTCTTAAAAACATTTACGGTTACACCTGTACTATACTCACTTAAAAAGAGAAAGACCACAATTTTTCCAGATGAGACCTACAATAAAAGAACATAATAAATTATGTTATGCTATATTAAGAAATACAGCATAATACTAATGGAAGTAAATCATTGCAGAGCTGCTTGCCTGTTCAAAACCGAAGGGTCTGTCTTTGTTCTATACTTGCCTGAAATAGAGCTAATCGTTGTTTCTGTCACACCAATGCAATCTTTTCCAATGGACTTGGTTTTCTAAAAAAAACAAAAACACAAAGCTCAATATCCACCTATGAAATCATATTAAAAAATTTAAAAACAAGGGTAAAATACTTTAAAACAGTTGCAGTGAATTGCAGGGATATAACTGCAAAAGGCCCCCTGGTACAGAGGAGAATGAAGGATTGTCTAGCACAGCTAGGATAGCTGCGTAATCAATCTTCTAGCAGCTTTGGTGATTGTGCACCTGGTTTGATAAATAAGGAAACACACAAACAACCTCACCTTCTCTTTCATTTCCCTATAGGACACTTCCATCCCCCTTTCCCTTCCTCCTTGAAGATTCTCCTGTCTGTGAGATAAAGAGTCTCTATGATTTCTAGCTCGATTCATCTCCTGGGGTATTGCTTCTTTTCTGGAGCTGCCCAATGCAGGTTTTTTATTAGATTTGCTGCGTTGTACTGTGCTGTTCTCTGCCTTCTGTAGCTCCAGAGGTGCCTGCCCTTGTCCCTCGATGCTTCTCGCTGCAGCCTGGTTTTCTTCCAAAGCTCTCTTCTCCCCAGAAGACCTTTTGTCATCAGCTTCTTGTTTCCGTTTCTGTTTCTTCTCTTTCTTGGGTTTCTCCAGTTTTTCAGCCAGCTGTTCTTGTACTTGTTTTTTGTTTGGCTGTTTTGATCTTTAGCTGTGGAGGTGACTGGTCATTGAAAGCCATGGAGAAGGCTTGCTGTTTGGACACTCGGTTCTGGAAAGATTCACCTGTTAGAGGTTAAAGAGTAGATTTTTTATTATGATAAATTATTTTACTAATACCATCTTCAAACAGCCCTTTCTAAATTGTGTTCTAGCTGAGCCCAAAGCTAATTGCATGCAAGTATGATGTAAGCACAAGCCAACATCTTTAATTTCAATAATTAATCTCTTTTAAGGATATGCCTAAGACAATTAATGCTAAACAGACAAACACCTTGTTGAAGAAGAGAGACACCCCCAGACACTGAAACTCTGCTTCTGGAGATGAAATCCTGATTCCTGGAAAAGCTGATCAGCGGGCCAAGCAACCTAAAGACAAAGGCACAAACAAAAACATAAAAGTGGGAAAAAAACTACACAGACAAATGATACATATGATATATGGAATATAATCCAGAATAGTGAACATGGAAAAGTTGTAATTGAAGGTAAAGATGCAACACAGATTGGTCCCTGGAATGCACACAATATATGCAATGCATTGATTTCAAATTATCCAAGTATCAGTAATTAAACCTAAGCTCAAACCAAGTAATTTTTTCAAATTAAACAGAAACAGCATGCAAGAATTTATTACAGTATAATATGGGGAAACGTTTTGCAAATAGACTTACAAAGTCTTGTCTTTTTTCATCTCCAGCTGGGAGTCAGGCACAAAATTAATTGATTCAGCTGAAAATCAAAGAGAAAAAGTAGATGTTACAGAGGTACATCATGATATTTACCAATTTGATTTGGATTTGTAAATATTTAGTACCCAAATGTTCTTCTTCAGACGCTCTGGCATTGTCTTGATCTTCTTGCAGCATCTCAGCAACCTTGGCTGCCGGAATCTGCTAGAAAGGAATAAACAAGAAATACTCTGACAATGTAAAAAAAAAATCTGATCGATTACTTTAGTAATTAGTGAATCAGCTCTTAGAAGAAGGTTGTGACAAGAAAGACAGTAATCGTATTAAATACAAATCACTTTGGATCAACAAAACAAGGGATAAAACTAAAACACTTTTAAGAAGGACAACTTGGATACCTTGAAAAATTTCTTTGATCCATTTCGGAGCCTTGGTTCCTGCTTGCCTTCTGAACCTGCTTTACTACTGTCTGGAGCTGCTCCAACAGGCTGTGAAAGAATTCACAACTTAATTCATGGAATGTCAATCTAAAAAACTTAATATTAAAAAAATGAATACCACCATCCTAAAATAACTGATACAATGACTCGATATTAATAACAGTGTATAGTTGCTAACCCTGTTGTCGGCTGAAGTCCCATATTCTCTTTGAGCAGAGATACATCCTGGTGACTTTCTGATGGGAGTTTCTGATTTTAGTTTACTGAGGTTATAGCCACTGTTTCTTTTAGAAGAGCCAACCAGCTCTAATGCTGGTTTAAATTTCCCTTTCCTTGCAGGAGTCGCTAAAATAAAACAACAGGTGTCAGAATAATTAACACACACAGATACCTGACAAAAGTATTCCCACAGGTGCCTGGGTCCCAACAATCAAGGTTACTTATAGACACAACAAATATTCACGCTTTCTAACACCTGTCGAGTAATTTTAGTGCATGCTGAAGATTATCTGACAAGCTATTTACATTTTATTCACAGGTTGTCATGACATGTGTAATTTTACTCATTGTTGTTAACCTCCCTCTGCAACTGGAGATGGCCAGTGTGACTTCAGACACCCTCATCTTTGCAGGAGTATCCAGCTGTAAGAAAGCACAACATACTGGTAACTGTTTGTTTCCTGGACAGCCCATAATATCTGTGAACCATAGGCTCACTTTTTGCCCTTTTAATAGTTGGCGCCGAGTCCTCTACTCCAACTACTAGCTTCACAAGGAAAACTGACATTACAGAGCTTCATATTGCTGTAGTCTACATGACTTGCCTTAGAAGGAAGCTGTGGGGCTTGTTCCAGGCTGGCTCTAGCCCTCTCTGGAGGCACGACCGACTCTTGAGAATACTGAATGATTCTTTTCTTTTCCCTCCCTGATGACCTTTTGTAACTCTTGGGTGTTAAGGAGACTTGGCTTTCCGGAACTAAAAGCTGTCAGGTATGCACAAAAACAGACAATATACACATATGTACAAAGTCATGAAATCTAATTAAAATATGTCCTAAATGAAACAAGAAAGCATGACTCTACAGACCTGTGAGCCATCTTCATCAAAGATAATTCGAACTGTGATTTTCGCTACAGAACTCCCACACTTTCCAACAAATTCCTATAAAAACAAAAGTACTATATGTAAATATGTATTGTACAAATACACTATCAGCATGTTAAATAAAATGATACACGCAGATGCAAGCCTGAATATATTTGTATGCATAGATGAATGCAATACAATGTAAGTATATGTGACAACCCCAGAAGGATAAAGCAGTAAAGCTTACTTTGGCTTTTGTGGCTCCATACACATTTTTGATTGCTTCAGTGATGTTCAGTGCAGCACTGAAATATATCTGAATCTGAGATCCTTCCTTGCCACTGACATTCAATGGATGTTTCATAGACACCCTTAACAGGTTATTTCCATCCTTCTCTATTGAATAAAATGAAAGAAAGGCAGAAATTCAACATAGTGCAACTGCAAATTATTTGGTATTCCTTTTCATTTACAAGTTGTAAATGGTAGAGAATAGTAAATTAACTATGTGGTTGACACTGTCGAAAAGTATTAGTATACAGGCTTTACTGAAAATCAGTAAAAGAAATAATAAATTACATTTCCAGATACAAATCCAACAGTAAATCAAGGGCTCACAGATTATTTTAATCAGAATATCCAGTGCTGAAATCTGAACATCTATCTGAAGACCTACCTTCAACAAGATACTTTTCTACTTCGTCTTCAGGAAGGCAGACCGTCTCCCATTGGTTTTCCTATACATAAATACACGTATTTCTTTTATGTTGAGAAAGCTTGCCTGGCTATTAAGAATAATATCTTTGCATTAAAATTACATTTATAGTAGCAAATCCATTACCAGTTACATACTGCTTTTAAAAATAAAGAGCTCCACATATACCTCTTGGACTTGCTCTGACACTTACCTCTTCATCGACATCAGGAGAAATATAAAACATTATACTCTGGCTGCCTACATTGAAATCAATCCAGAAGTCTTGCAGTTTGACATCAGCAGGCATTAGCAGCTGAAAATACAAAGTTTAGGCTCAGCCCTGTAATAGTATATACACAAAAGTACCGGTAAATGTATCTCATATTTTACCCTCTTATTAACATGTCATTTTAAATACAAATACAAAAAGTATTATGTTGATACCATCTAAAGGTAGAATCAGGATAGCATAGAAGCGTTTTTAAACCACTCACCTCATGTTCATCAAGAAACACTTTGAGACACGGATAAGTGTAAACGCTGTAAATAAAAAGATAAACTCACACAACAGCCTTCAGAAATATTACAGAATTACAGACAACAGCACACATTAATATGGCAGTCCCTAGCCTATTGTTCACAAATGCACAAGCTTAACATTGTAACAAATACACTTTACTGTAAGCATAACAATATTCATAAATAAAACTGTAATACCTTCTTCTGTCCCCCAGCATGCCATTCACCAGGTTAAGAAATTTTCGGCAATCCTTGCAATTATAAGAAGGAGAAATTAAACATGTCTTCTGACTGTGTTCTAATAGTCTATTTTCAGTCTTTAGCCCTTATATAAAAGCAGGAGATAGCATTGATTCAGGAGATAGCATTGATTCAGGAGATAGCATTGATTCAGGAGATAGCATTAATTCAGGAGATAGCACTAATTCAGGAGATAGCATAGTTACCGTTTCAAATTCAGAGTCTTTAATCCCTTTAAAGGCATTTTCAACACAGTAAACCACTGGTCTGCCAGCTCCTGCCTCTGCTTCCCTGTAGTCATTCTGCACAGAGCTTCAGTTATAGCAGCTTGCAAGTCATAATCTGAAAGGTGCAGAGTTTGTTTGCATGTCATCAATTTACTTACAGTTACTAATCTTTGAGTTTTGACAGGCCAAACACTTCTTTCCACATCAATTGTATTGCTCCTGTATGGAGGTTTCTAAAATGACCCCCAGGAATTAATGGAGATAAAAGACATACTAATAGTCTTCTCAGATCTTCTGCATTCCTTGAAATCTACAGTTTGTAAACTGAAGTTTCAAAACAGTTGTAAAATAAGTATTTAAAAAATACACTACATTCTCCTACACCCCTACTAACTTTATTAAAAACAACAATTTCACTCACCTCCACCAATCAATATTCTTTTCCCCAGCCCATTCCTGTAAGACACAATAATCTGTTGTAGGAAATCTTTTCCCAGTTGTAAAAATACTATTCACTCTGTTAGCATGGAAAAAATGAAAATACAGTATAAGTAAAAAAAAAAAAAATTAATAGTAATGCTAATTTATAAGCTCCTTCTTTTAAACCCTGAAGCAGATCAGGCATGGTACTTTCAACTCACATACATGACACATAAAAACTTCCACAATGATAAGATTTGTGTTTTGTCTTCTTTTGGGATTTCATCCAGTATGATGTTGAGTTTTCTCACAGCCTAGCACGTTGAAAAAAAAAAAGCAATGAAGACTAAATTTGGAAAAAAGCCATTAACTTATTAAAGTTACTCAAATGTTATATAGCAGTGCAGAACCTGTATTTAGAGACATTACCTCTTGCTGGACAGTTATATGTACACCGGAATCAGCAATCAGCTCTCCTGTTCGATGTAAGAACGATCCAATAACTTGTTTTTTTCCTGAGGAAAAGGATAACCACAACATACAACAAGAACATTTTCTAGCATAACTGAGATGCTAGCAATCTCTTGTTCTTAAACGATTAAATAAACACCTCGAAAGGATGTTTGCCAACTCTTCGTTTCTGCTGAAACTTACAAAATATACATTGTAAGAAATGTGACATTTCACTTTAAAACCAGAGATTCACGTAAATAGGCATAAAATAAATACATTACTTACCTTCACTGCTATTTTCATACACAACCTATACAAAAAAAACATGCTTTTTAGAGTGTCATCCTTTTCAGTTGTTAAAAAACCAATGGCAGAATACATACCAAGTTACCTGAACTAGATATGCAACACAAACAATATTAAAAACAATTGTGTTTGTGAACAGAAATGCTGTGTAATATGATACCAATGTTTTGTTATATATTTCCACTTAACTTGCTCCCTCATAATTTCTCCAATTACAAGCTACAAAGGTTGAGGGGTGTTGCTATGAACCGGCTACCCACCATCAAAGCATCAAAAAAGTCTTCTGTAAGATTTAACAGTGCTTCGCTTTTCAGCTGTCCTCCTTCAACCCAGATGTCCCTGGCTTTCTCAAACCACTGCACCATGTAAAAAAGCACAAAATTAGCTGATTAATGAACTGCAAAAGAAGCACATTAAATACCTAGCTACGTATCCCCAAGATTTCATTTGATTAAATAAAGGCAGCAATATAACAGTGTGCTTCCCACTCAGCAGACAAGAGGCTACATCTTTATACTTATCTTATCAACAAGCGCTTGCTTTATCATTACATTGACTCCATCAGCTGTCTGAATGCTTAGGGTCTTCCCAAACTTATGCAGGCCTGACAACACCAGAGAGGCATTCTCAACATTGTTTTTATCAAGCTCCTGTTGGGAAAAAAAAGAGTCATTTGCTGATTGAGGCCTTCAAGTTACTATGGCAATGGATTGAAAGGTTTATTAACAATAGGGCTGAGAATTAATCTTACTGGTCTTCCATAATTTTAAACCTTCACTTCAAATATCTACAGAAATACTTAAAGATACTAATGCGAGGTAAGGAAGTTTATAGAACAACATATAGGATAAAATATTTCCAATCCTACCCTTCTGATCACTTTGTCAAGTTTATTTATGAACTGCTTGGTGCACTTCTGACTTGCCTCATCGCTGATGTCACCCTGCAAGAACTCTTCCAAGTTCTGGAATTCACTCTTCTTCAAAGTCTCATCAATAAGTTTTTCAAGCTTGAGGCAGGAAGAAACACACAGGCTTAACTAACTGTAAAGAAAGGGCCAGCTTATCAGGTTATTTTGAATGACAGCACACTGGTTTCTTCCTGGTGTATAATCACTTGCTATGCGGTAGGTTACAAGTCCAGCTGAAGCTAGACCATGGGCATGAGACTGAGCTACTGCACCTGAAGTCAATCACAACCGGAATTAAAGCAACTTCTACTTCTTTAGTGCTGTCTTTGAAATAACTGCATATTCATATTCCAATTAAAGTATTGTACAAAATACAACCAAGGAACCCAAACAGCTGCAACACAAGAAAAAGGGAGCCTGAACTAACTGTCCTTTAGAATACCATTTAAGCACGTTTATATACATCTACAATATGGATTTTAAAACTGCCACACAGCATTTATACTTTCACTTGTGGTAAGAGTTATATCGAACAGAATATGTAAGGAAAAGCCTGGGGTATACACACAGATTCCATGGCACCATGAAAAAGAGGATTTAAACATGAATTGCTTAACTTTTTTATTTTTTCAAAGAAAGGATCACGGACTTGCTAATCTCAATGCCTTCACATTACCTGGGCGTCTTGTCTAACTGGCATCTTGAGCAGCAAAAGAAACAGGTCTGTAAAACAATACAGAATATGGCATCATCATTTGAATCTCACAAGAGATCAACTTTTATACAAATATATCTGTTACTATGAACACGATCACAGACAAAGATCACCTGTGGGTCTGTGACTACAGTGTTGTGTGTCATCTAGGGAAGAATACTCAATTTGAATTAGGTCACATTCAGAAGGCGTCTGAACAGATCAGGAGTTGAAATGTATAAAAACCTGCTTCTGGGCAAAATATTCTTTCTTGGTGCTCCACTATAAATCAGCCTTTAGATAAAAAGTTCAGGCAGCCTAATAATGGCTTTAAAAATAAAAAGCTGGTTTATGCATGTCTATCAAATACACTGAATAAAAATATAAATGTAACATGTTGGTGTTAGTCCCATGTTTCATGAGCTGAAATAAAAGATCCCAGAAATGTTCCATAGACACAAAAAGCTTATTTCTCTCAAATTTTGTGCACAAATTTGTTTACATCCCTGTTAGTGAGCATTTCTCTTTTACCAAGATAATCCATCCACCTGACAGGTGTGGCATATCAAGAAGCTGATTAAACAGCATGATCATTACACAGGTGCACCTTGTGCTGGGGACAATAAAAGGCCACTCTAAAATGTGCAGTTTTGTCACACAACACAATGCCACAGATGTCTCAAGTTTTGAGGGAGCGTGCAATTGGCATGCTGACTGCAGGAATGTCCACCAGAGCTGTTGCCAGAGAACTGAATGTTCATTTCTCTACCATAAGCCGCCTCCAACGTCGTTTTAGAGAATTTGGCAGTACATCTAACCGGCCTCACAACCGCAGACCATGTGTATCCACGCCAGCCCAGGACCTCCACAGCCAGCTTCTTCACCTGCACGATCGTCTGAGACCAGCCACCCAGACAGCTGATGAAACTGTGGGTTTGCACAACCGAAGAATTTCTGCACAAACTGTCAGAAACAGTCTCAGGAAAGCTCATCTGTGTGCTTGTCGTCCTCACCAGGGTCTTGACCTAACTACAGTTTGGCGTCGTAACCGACTTCAGTGGGCAAATGCTCACCTTCGATGGCCACTGGCACGCTGGAGAAGTGTGCCATTCATCTGCCGCCATCACCTCATGTTTCAGCATGATAATGCACGGCCCCAAGTCGCAAGGATCTGTACACAATTCCTGGAAGCTGAAAATATCCCAGTTTTTCCATGGCCTGCATACTCACCAGACATGTCACCCATTGAGCATGTTTAGGATGCTCTGGATCGACGTGTATGACAGCGTGTTCCAGTTCCCGCCAATATCCAGCAACTTCGCACAGCCATTGAAGAGGAATGGGACAACATTCCACAGGCCACAATCAACAGCCTGATCAACTCTATGCGAAGGAGATGTGTCGTGCTGCATGAGGCAAATGGTGGTCACACCAGATACTGACTGGTTTTCTGATCCACGCCCCTACCTTTTTTTTTTTTAAAGGTATCTGTGACCAACAGATGCATATCTGTATTCCAAGTCATGTGAAATCCATAGATTAGGGCCTAATGAATTTATTTCATCTGACTGATTTCCTTATATTAACTGTAACTCTGTAAAATCTTTGAAATTGTTGCATGTTGCGTTTATATTTTTGTTCAGTGTAAAACTGGATCAGCTGTAATCAACTACATACAGAAAATGAGCCTTGGTTCGAAGATTATGGGTAAAGCAGGCTGTTAAACTCACCTTCCATTTTAAGGAATAGTGTGTACGTGTGTAGAAAGAAGTCAGCCGCATGAGGAAAGTGAAAGACTCTACTGCCCCTTAGTGGCATTTTTAACGAACTACATTTGCTTTCAAAGTCAGCACACCTGACTGTACGGTACATTTCAGTGGCATTATTTTACTTTAGAAGCCTATGCTCAATTGACTCACGCAACAGCAATGACAGAATATTTAATGCAATTCTTTGACAATAATCTATATTTAAGAGCATGTTTACAGTTCATTGCCAATCTTGTACAGTTAAAATTCATAAAAATTAAAAAAGATAAATTCCGATTCATCGATTCAGAGTCGTGGGTTTCTGGGGCAAACCACCTCCCACCACGATATCAAAATCCCAAAGATGAACAAGATCTGTAGTTTCTTTCTATATAGTCTAGGATAGCTCACATACCGAGACATTTAATACATACTATTACACTGTAACTTCGATCAGTTACCAGGATGTTCACTGTAAACACATAAAGAAAATACTCCAAGCGAAACAAATAACAAAAAAGAAAGCAAAAAAACAGAACTTACCACCAATGTAGGCTGGTAAACAGTTTCTCTCGATCACAAAATCTCGTAAACGATTATTGACGAAATATTTACTCTAAATTGAACACATATACACCTAATTGTTTAGTATAAAACTAACAATTTCTTCAAACTCGATCAATGCGCGTTCCTTGCCGCGAAGAGAGAGCGCAGCATTATGAAAAATCCAAGCCTCCATTTGTGTCCGTTCTAAATCTTCCCAATTCATATATAGAGTGGTTTGCAGAAGTATTCGCCCCCTACCAATAATGTCACATTTTGTTGAATTACAAATAATGTGTGCACAGTTTTTCAAATGAACTTTTTTTTTTTATTCAAAGCTGTAGTGGTTAAACTGAACAGTTATATGAGGAAGAGGTTAATGGCAGCAAAACTGAAAGAAAATGTACAAAATGAAATTTACTGGTTGCATAGGTATTCAGCCCCTTAAGTCAGTGCTTGGTAGAAGCACCTTTTGCAGCAATTACTGCTATGAGTCTTTTTGGATAGGTCTCTGCTAGCTTTGCACAGTAGGATGGTGAAATATTTGCCCATTCTTCAAGGGAAAATTGCTCCAGTTCTGATAAGTTTGTTGGGGATTGTCGATGGACTGCAATCTTCAAGTCTCGCCATAAATTTTTGATTGGATTCAAGTCAGGACTTGACTGGGCCACTCAAGAACATTAATTCTCTTCTTGTTCAACCACTCCAGTGTGGCTTTGGCTTTGTGCTTCGGGTCATTATCCTGCTGAAATGTGAATTTCCTCCCCAGTTTCAGAGTCTTGTCTGACTCAAACAAGCTTTCCTTATGGATTCCCCTGTACTTTGCACCATCCATTCTCCCCTCTATCCTGACAAGCTTCCCAATCCCTGCTGAAGAGAAGCATCCCCATAACATGATGCTGCCACCACCATGCTTGACAGTTGGGATGGTGTTGACTGGGTGACGTGCAGTGTTGGGCTTGCGCCAGACGTAACGCTTCGAATTTGGACTGAAATGTTCAGTTTTTGTCTCGCCTGACCACAAAACCTTTTCCCTGGTCTGCAGTATCATCTACATGCTTTCTTGCAAATTCCATATGTGCTTTAAGATGAGCCTTTTTGAGTAACACAGCTTTGCAGAGCTCTCAAGGTCATTGTTGGCTTCAGAGCGACATCCCGAACCAGTTTCCTGCTTGCCTGGCTGCTCATTTTGGGAGGACAACCTGATCTGGATAGTATCTGAGTGGTATGATGCATCTTCCATTTCTTAATGATAGACTTCACTGTGCTGAGATAATCTGCACTTTTGAAATTTTCTTGTACCCTCCTCCTGCTCTGTGCCTCTCTACCACTTTATCCCTGACTTCTTTTGAAAGCTTCTTGGTCTTCTGGTTGCTTTGTGGGATCACAACGTGAGTTGCAGCTTGAAAGTCTATATGTACCTGAGGGAAATATAAGTTAAACCACTTTGAGTACACACAGCCTGAAACCATTTCACTAGTTTTGTGACCTTTCAATCAAATCATTTACACCTGAGCTGATTTAGGGCTGCAGTAGCAAAGAGGTTGAATACTTATGCAACTGTGATTCATCTGTTTTTCTCTGTAAATCTTATTTATATTCTATATGCGTTTTTTTACTTTATCAATGTGGAGTAGTTTGTGTAGATTCCACATGTAAAGTCTAATTTGAACGCGTCGTGGAGTACGCTCAGGTGCCAACAAAATGTGAAAACTTTGCAAGGGGAGTGAATACTTCTGAAAACCACTGTATATATACTACGACAAAATAAAAAAAAAAGTATTTTTTTCCTATATTTGTCACCAAAAAAAAACCCAGAAAAAAGCATGAGTGTGTCAGTAAAAAGGTATACAAGCAAAAACAAACGTCTTAAAAAAAGTTTAATACACATAACAGAAACGACTTGTGTGAAACGTGCCTCATCGTCAACAACCGACGATTATGGCATAATATTGGCTAGATTTGTATTTGCAGTTAATTTTTTCTGAAAAGATCTATTTATTTTTTTTTAATGTTAGAAAAATCCCAGTAAATAACTTAATCCAGTTCAGTTTGCAAACCTAAAAGCTGCTGAAGTGCATTAGCATTCACTCAAGATGTGTAATGGTAGTTGCAGCCTGTCACACACATTGCTAGATGCCTCTACGCTGTGGCTGATTGGAGCGCCCAGTAAAATATGAAATGAATCAAACTGCAATGCAGTGGCAGTCCCTGTTGAAAGGTGCATTGCAGCCAGGGGCTCGAAGGTTATGGCTAGTGCAATAACATACAAACATTACAACGAAAAGTATCTTTAGCACTAATGTGCATTAACTTACTGTGCAGGGATGGAAATAGATCTTCTATTGCATAGCTGCTTCATCCATTCCAGGTTTTATTATGAGTCTGATTAGCCACAGTGTACAAAACAAGCTCAGGAGAACTCATAGTAGAACCAGGGATGGGTCAAACTGCTATGCAAGGAGTCGTATTTCCATGCCAAGCCCAATAGAAACAGATGGACTTCAGATGCATGACTGATTCCGACTGATCACATCCATTTCCAATGCACAATTTCACCTTCCAAACAAGCAGCAGAAACACTGAGCCTTCATCAACAAAGTCTGCGCTATCTTTCACCTGAAAGGAATGGTAATGTTATTAAAACTAACAACAACTAACTTTGCAAAATATGATGTTGCCCTTGTCTGCTAGAAACTGCAGCAGGTCTGCTTTGCAGGGCAAAAAAAAAGAAGTGCAAACTTTGACACTTTGACACGCGACAGTGTTTCAATGCATGGCTGGAATCAAAGCAAGCTAGTGCAAACACAGCATACCAACAGTGCAAAAAATATATCAATTCTGTGTACTAATACAAAGGGCATTGTATGGTGGTCAGGCTTTACAGCATAAAAATAACAGAAAGCGATTAAAACTGGGAACCTCCCTGCTTTCCAAAAGCTTTGTCTGCAAAGGATTATGGCAACACCATAAATCAAATTTAGTAAGCAAGCCTAACACCCTTCACAGTACGACAGGCTAAAGTATAGCAAAGACATCTCGTCACGACCAGTCACATGATGCCTGAAGAACCGGTTAATGCTACAGGATCACATGACAGTTCAGACACTGACACCCTGTTGGGACGTTGGGCCACCTGGTCTAAAAGATTCCCTCTTACGGTAATCATCTCAGAGTGAACATTGCTATACTTTATCACCCTTTAGTACACGAATGTAGTCATTTGAAATGAGAAGTTACTGAAACAATCTGTTGACAGGTGGTTTGGTTACAGCGCATTAATAACACCTTGGCTACAGACATCAAACTGGCACCACAAGCAGGAACAGCACTCAGCAGATTAGTACACATCTATGATATGCATCTAACCCCTAGGATTAAATTCAAATGATGGCTCCTCTATCCTTATACCATTGTAGCTGTAATGAATAACAACAAACTGTAACACCTCCAGCTTCTTAATGTTAACAGTCCATAACATGCCACCTGCTGTCTTCATCACAGGCGTTGTATGATTCGATACTTGGCACTTTTTAAAAGCAGGTGGAAGCGAAGCAGGGCAGTATTTAAAATTGAAACAAAACAGGTGACTACTGCACACTGCTTCAAAGTGTTCTCTTATGATCAGCTCTAGTAAAGAGAACTGAGGCGATGCCGGTGTGTGCAGGCTGCTCCATCTTCCTCAGCTCTCTCCGAGGAGGGGCTCAGATGAAGTGTATCCAGCTGTCTTCACACTCTTTAGGGACGGTCAGCTTGTAGCTGTGGCAGGTCAGGCTGTAGTTGCGGCCGCTGTTGTTGTCCCAGAACTCAGCCCCCAAGACCCGGTAACGGATAGCGAACTCCAGGGAGGCTCCGGGCTGCAGGATGAAAGGGGGCACAGGCAGACAGAACCGGAACACGTCCCAGGCGGGCCCTCTCTCTGCTGCCCCCTCCCCGCCCTCGCTGGAGTCCCAGCAGGCCTTGGTGTCGGAGCTGCTCTTCCAGGCCGTGAAGGAGTACCTGACACTGACCTCCTTCCTGAAGGAGAGGTTCTGGACCCACGCAAGGCCTGTGATCCCCAGCTCCGAGCACGAGACCCTCCCCAGGCAAACCCTCTGCCGGGCCAGGCGCTCCAGGAAATCCTCTCGCTTGCCTTGCTCCAGGGGGAAGTCCGGCTCCAGGTAGGGAATGGGGATCACCATGTCCCTGCTCGAAGCCAGCTCTGAGCTCAGTATGAGCCTGGTGAGGACATGCAGGGGCACCACGGGGTCGTCCCCGGCTCTGAACACCTTCACCTCTGCCAGATCCAGACCTAGGGAATCCACAAAGCGCACCCTCTGGCTCCGGCCCTCCCTGGAAGGGCCTCTCTTTCTCTTGAGGGAGCAGGGCAGCGAGCATGCCCGTCGACGGATGATGGGCCGTGGCTGGGGCTCGCACGAGGGTCCTCGCGAGGCAGGCTCCTTATTCACATCCTGCTGCCGGGGTGGTGGGGGGCGAATCTTGACCTTCCCCGGCTCACCACTCATGGCATCGCACCCGAATCCCTCTGCCAGCCGCGAGTGCTGGAACTGCCCCGAGATGTAAGCAAGGTTCCTGGGCATCGCCGACTCAACCTGCTTCTGCAGTAGCTGCTGCTGGGGGAGGTGGTGCTGCCACTTGAAACTGGGCTTGTCCATTGTTCACCTGCACAGAACACTAGGCAACTAAATATGAACAAAACGTAGAGGCGTAACTAGGGGCTGGCGGGGGTCCATCATTGATTCAATCTGATTATTCGATTTCTATATTTTAACCAGGAGAAATTAGTAATAGTAAGTGATTGATCAGTATCCCCGTTTTGATTACTGTAGGAGGTTTGGCAAACAATACCTATAAATAACTTGTGGTTCAAATGTGGTTTGGTTAAATTTTCTTCCAGCTTTTGAACAGATTTAATTTCTTCTGAAACTTAAGTTCTAGACAGGATTGTTTTCAAAAACCGTCCTCCTCACTGGCTTTCTATTTTAAAACATTACATGCAACGAAAATGCTCTGTTTTTTTTTATTCCACTGTTGCAGAAGTTTAGCGTTTGTCGTTCCAGTTTAGCTACACAGCACGTACTGTTTCAGCGCTCAATTAGTCACGTCCGCAGGACACTGTGGAGTTCTTACTACAGAAATCCAAGAAGCGGTCGAGTCTCGTCAACGAGCACCTCTCATTTCTTCAGCGAAGCACTTACTGGCCGGTGCACCAACTACCTGCTAATGTGCAGTTGCCAGGTAATCTATAATTATCCGATACATTTTGCAGAATCTGGGCCCGTCTTTCTGCGTCCTGCAACACGAAAGCCTCTGATATCCGTATAGTAGCACACAGGCCTGCTTGGTGCGTATCTATGTGTATGCGTGTATTTTATTTTTAGAGCACCGCTGTTGACACAGAATGTGTAGTGTGCTTTTTGGGATTTGTAGTTTTATAAAGAATAACATTTAAAAATGCATAGCAGTATAATTTTAGGAAATTATAATATTTAATGTAACGGTTTCAGAGATTAGGCTACGTATGATTTGTCAATGACTTTATGGAAATTAATTTGGTCGGCCTGCAGTGATCTAGTTTTGGTCTTGCCTATGGACTTCAAATCCCAGACCCCTTTAAACAGCTGGATACAGTGAGGAGATAAACAAACCTTTAACTGAAGGTAAATAAATCGATTAAAATAGAAGGGACACTCGTGTTGAGTGTTTATGTAAAAAAATAAGAATTATATATATATATATATATACACACACACACACACACACACACACACATGTATATATATATATATATATATATATATATATATATATATATATATATATATATATATGTATGTGTGTGTGTGTGTGTGTGTATATATATATATATATATATATATATATATATATATATATATATATATATATATATATATTCCGTTATAAATTATCTGTCTCTGAGAGGTACAGGATGGGTCCGAGTTTGCAAGAGAGAGACCCGCTTCAGCGCTGAAGAAGTGCGCATCCAAAGAGCAGATTAGAAATAAAGCATCTGGGACAGGCGGATCAGTTCCCAGGTCAGAGACTGGATTATTATTATTATTATTATTATATTATTATTATATTATAATATAATTATTATTTGTAGTTGTCTGAATCGTTATGTCCTATATTGGATAAACGATATAATATAATATTTTTTAATTGCTTACAAATATTTATATTTAATTCCCTACTAAAACAAAAAAACATATTTTTTTTCCCCTAAAGTTTTATTTCCAGACCTGTTCTAAATTCTTGTATAGAAATATATTTATATATTTTCTCCTATATAAAATCAATTATACTCCTGATTGCTTGGCAGCTCTAAGAAGGGGAAGGCCAACCAGAAGCATGTTGCACCTCGTCAGGGCAAGGACCCAGCACAGGCTGAGCGGGTAAGGCCAGCGTATTAGAAGATAGAGGTCTCAGTGACTCACAGTGCAGCCTTCCATTATACAAAGGTCTAATGCAGTGCAGGACCACAAGCATGGCCTAGACCCCTGTATAATGTGATAACACCATGAGCGAATGGTCTGCAAAGCTGCTGGAGCATGCAATCGTGATTACCTATGGAGTTTATAATTAAGTAGTTGACTGTTCTAGGTAATTAGTTAACCTTACTGCATTAGAAATTGATCAGGACTGTTGTAATGTGAGCTCTGTGTTGTGAGATAAATGAGTTGCGGTGGCTTTAGGGCGCTGTGACAGTGACCTACTTAACAGAAGGTGACTTTTTTAAGTAGCCAATGAGGGCCCTTTTCAGTTGTCGTTGTTTTTCTGTGTGCGTCTGACTGTACACAATGTGATTGCAGGGGACCCAGAAGAGAGGGAACAGGGCCAAACCTGTGAACACCTCATTCGCAGAGAGCTCCCCACTGCTACCTGGAGGCAGAGCTTGGTGAGAAACTCACACTCACACGCACGCGCATGCACACGCACACGCACACGCACACGCAAACGCACACACACACTGCACCTTGAAACAGGCTCGCAAGCCAGGACGTGACTATTGCTGCCTCAGGATTACAATGGGTCCAACGGAAAGCATTTTTCATAATACATTTTCTAACCTTCATGTTTGTATTTCTTAACACCAACTGTGTTGATACACATGTGCCTCTATATATCATCTGTTACAATTGCAAAGACTGTTTATGTGACCCAAGAGTTTTGTTTCCACAGGACACCTAGAGCGACAGAGCTGAAGCAGGGTGTATCCGCCTCCACGGGGAGCAATAGGGGGAGAAACAACGAGGAAAGCACTGGAGAGTCACCTGGCTCAGACAGGAATAGGCCCAAAATGTCTCTTCCGCTGGCCCCCGGTGCCTCTGAACCTGGCCCTTTGCTGACGGAGAGGCAGCAGGTCCCCAGTATCGAGACCCTGCAGCTGTACGAGGGAGAGGCAGAGGAGGCAGACAGCGCCAGCGACCTCTCGGACTCTGAGAGGCTCCAAGTGCCTCCCTCCCCCTGTTCGCCTCCTCAACTCCACCTGCGGGCCGAGGTCATCGACCCCAATGACCTTGAGCCCCATTTCCCAGGACCCCGGGGGAACCAGAGTGGCTACAGCTACCCAGACTCCCTGCCCCCTCCCTTCAACACCTGGAGCCTGCGGCAGCTGGCTCTGTTCCTGAACACGGAGGGGCGATGCGCTCATCGTCCGCAGCCTGTGGGCCAGCTGGAGAAGTACTTGGAGCGCCTCCTGCAGCTGGAGTGGCTGCAGATCCAAACCGTTGAGGAGGAGAACGGAAAAACAACCACCCCTGCCTCTGCCACTGCCACTGCCCCCGCAAGCCGCCCCAGACCCCACACAGCACCTGCTTGGTACCTGAGCTCACCCAAGAGCATTCGGCAGTGCCAGCGTGCCTTCCCAACTGCCTTCCTGTCCTGTCTGGGGAACGGTTCCACCCCCCGGCTCTCCCGGGCGGCTTGCCCTCACTGCCAGGTCCGCTACCCCTTCTGTAACGGCTCCTGCCTCTCATACGCATACCAGCGCCACTCCCGGCTCAAGCCAGTCCAGCAGCGGGGTGGAGGTTCGGAGGCTGCACAGAAGAGGTGCAGCAGTGAGACGAGGGCTGCAGTTAACAGGGGGAAGGGGGCCCAGACGCAGGGGCAGAAACCAGGGAGCCCTTCCCCGCCGAACAGCCACCTGAGGCGCATGCAGTCGACCGGCAATATCAGGAACCTGATACTGGTGGCAGGCACCACTGCAAAGCCACAGTCTGCACCGAGGAATGGCAGTGTTGGGTCCGCAGCTGGCAGGAACAGAAGACAGAGGGGGCCTGCGGCTGGGAAGGGGGGTGATGTGGAAAGTGGGGTCCTCTTGGGCACTCGTGGGAATGTGCGTGAGGGGAGTCCCCTGAGAAAAGGCGGCAGTGAGAGGCAGAGGGCCTCAGTAGGGGTGGCGGGCCAGGATATCAAACCAGGATGTTCGTCAGTGGGGGGGAAGGAACCTCCTCCTGGGTCAAAGGGCCCCCCCCCGTGCCAAATCCAACGGGAAAGTGAAACGTGTCCAGTTCCTTACTATGCAGCCGCTTACCAAAAGATCAGGATTCCTTCTGCACCCAACAACTTGAAGAAAATGTTTCAAGGATGTGTTCATTAGCAACTGTGCTCATTTTCAGTGCTGTCTCTGAAACTGCGCAATTCAAACTATTTAAAATGCTTTTATTAATGTGCTAAAGCCACATGTGGTCAATCAAGCCTAGATTTACAGTACAGCAATTGTGATTTGTATCTTTTATGTAGCGAGAAAAACACACCAGATCGTATTTTTTAGGGGAGTACAAATACAAGCACTGCATTTAAATGTCTTTTTGAGAAGTTAAATAATTTTCTAGATACAGTGACTATTTCAATTCTTGTTATGATGAAGTCTTATTTAAGCAGTTAGTGTAGCATGTAAACTATTAGCTGCCAGTTTAGTTTTTAGCAGTGAAATACAATTAGTTCCCCCTTGGTTTGTGACTGAAGGGTGTTAATAGGATCAACTAAAAGTATTTTGATATTGTGTTTATTAGATGGATTAGGTAGTGTGTTTGTGGTTTGTATAAGAATATATATATTTGCATTGTCCTTTTGAAATGTTTTTGTTTTTTGTAAATAGCATCTCTACAGAACGTACAGAATGGACTGTATTTGTGCTTTATAAAGTTTTCATTAACTTTTCTGAAAAACAGGCTTCAGAATACCAGTTGTAATAGACGTGTAGTTTTAACAAAGCAAAAATAAGAAGAATCTATTTTGTTGTGTCATGTATGTTTGTAAACTTAGTAAAGTCATATTTCAGGAATGGAAATTGCCCTCAGTGTATAGCTATAATTATTTTTTAACTCATTGTTCTTAACTGTCGAAGAACTGAAAGATATAAATTGTGATAGGAAATATATATTTTGATGTGTACTATAAAATATTTTGTTGAAAATGTTACGATGAGTATTCAGGAAGCCTGATTTTGTCTTTTTAGAGGGTTGAGAATATGACTGAAAGATGTACTTTTATATTAATTGTTCAGGCAAGAAATAATCTCGTTGTGTGTCTTTCATACCCAGTGTGAGACTTCTGGTTTATTGCAATAGGTGCTTTTTTTACATTTTCAGTATCTTTTATTTAATTAATTTTGTTTTTATTTATAAATATGTGATCCAATTTTGCAAACTTACTACCCATACCTTAAACATTAAGCTTAGCTGCTGTCTTGGGAACGACTTTACAGAATGTGATTAAAGTTTACATGAACCTTTTTGTTACAATAAGGTGTTCCATACTTTGAATGTATATTTGGCAGGTTATTGAAATAACTTATTATGGAAAGCACATTTGTTTTTTTAGTGTGTACTGTCTTTTTACTTAGTGTAGAACTTTTGTTACACAGAAATGATTCTGAAAATGACACACACACACACTTACACACTTACTAATAATTGGTTTAAATTGATTACTTGTAGAGACCAAAACAATGTCACAATCTAGTTGGTTCAGAACTTCAACCAGCTTCTGTTTATTCTAGAACCAGTATTCATGGATCAGGGATGAAACGAAAATATGTAACTCAAGAGTTTGAGGGTTGTATTGTGTATTTCTAAATACTGTATTTTAAGTTTTTTTTTTTTTTTTTTCAATAAATCTGCTTACTGTAAAGTATGGCAAGTATATACATTTCTGTTTCTTATCACGTCTTATTTTTTGGCAATTTATAAGGATAAACTGGTCCTATTATTAAAACAACTGTACACACTTTTTTCTAAAAGCACAAGACGCAATTGTAGGTTCTAATCAACTTGCGTCGCTGAGGCTCGAGCTAAGCGTGTTTCCGCGGAACTCTTCTTTATGCATCCTTGTTTCCTTTCTCGGAGATGTAGGTGTGGTGGCTTCTTTTCCGGAAATGTGATGGAATCTGAAAAAGGTGTTACAATACTTGTGTGAAGTGGAGGAGGCAGCCGAAGAGGTTTTAGCAGATAGACAGCAGGTAAGGAAGTGAACATGCATACTATACGCTTTGGTTTTTAATTCGGTATTCTTCATCGTTTGCGCGGAGATACGTGTCGATTTGGCGATGCGCATATACGGTGTTTTTGTGTTCCACGGAGTGTTTCTTAACGGTGAATATTTGGATTAAAAATCACTTTGGTAGCAGCGTAATTTAGAAATATTTTGTGGGATCACACAGTTTGTGTTTAGAGGGTTCGTTGTTTTAAGCAGGGTTTGCTACCAGTACATTTCGCTGTATTGTCGCAGTAGTAGCCTGACCTGTTTTACCCGGTCCCCACAGATTGTGGATCTGGACATCAAAAGAAACAGGAACAGGGAGGCACTGAGAGCGCTGCAAGGTGACAGAGCGTAAGACAGGCCTATTTCTGGGCTATTTCTGGGCTTATCATGAATTCTACCGCTTATGTTCGTGAACTGGGTAAGTCATAAGCACAAGCACAAGCACGTTCAACCTCTCCCGATGTTCAGAATAAAATGTATAGCCAAATAATGCAACTTCCAAAACGTGTGTGTGTATATATGTGTGTGTATATATATATATATATATATATATATATATATATATATATATATATATATATAATCTCTCTCACACTCTCTCTCTCTCTCTCTATCTCTCTATATATATATATATATATATATATATATATATATATATATATATAAATATATATATACAAATCAAAGTGTCAAAGTGTATGTGTTCACATTTGTAATGTGTGCTGATCTGTAGCTGTAAATGAGACTAATTTACTGTTTTATTAGAGTTCTGTGAGGTGTTTTTTTTTTTTTTTGTTATGGACATTATGTTGTTTAACAGAACAGTTTTTTTTTTTTTCAGACAAGGTGAAGGTTTGCTTTGGGAACATGTTTATTAAGCTACCTAGAACAAAGACCAAAGAGATGATTGAAAAAGGTTTGCACATTTGAGGAATTATAAGATTGCAGTAGGCAGCTTCTGTCCTGGAATGTTGTTCCGTCGGAGATTAACATTTTCAATTTATCACATTATTATTTTTATTGAGTCATTGTTGTTCTTCACAGACCAGAAACAGCTTGATAAGGAGATTTGCGATCTAAGAAACCAACTGAAAGCGAAAGTGAATTGACTGAACGAGCTGCAAGGTATGAAACCCATTCCATGTTTTCCCTTGTTAGTTTGTCATTCAGATGAGTTTTCAGAACCCCCCTGTCCTAAACACTGCAAGGCTGTAAAAGGTACATAAAACCTTTACAGTTCACATTAATGCAAAGCAACCTACAAATACTATGCACGCATAACATTGTAGTTTGTTTGCCAACTCTCTGTTCTACAAACTGCAAGCTTTTATCCTAGACAGTACTGTCTGATCAAAGGCTGATGTCCATGTTACCTTTACATCATCTCTCTGTTCCCAGGCAAGCCAGAACTCCGGGGTTTCAACCTCGCCCCACTCACGAAAGAGGAGCTGCAGGCTGTTAACATGCAACTCAGAAGATGAGCTCCACCCAGGGTTCATCGTCTTGGAGAATCAGCTGTGACTGTAAGTGTGTTACCTGCCGTGGACAGAAAAGTCTTTGCTTATTTGTGTGGACTAAAAACTCATCTTTTGTAATAGGAGCCTCTGTTCAGAGTCTGTCTTTCACTTCAAAGACTTCAATATGGTACTTTGACATGAGCAGCGTATTTGTAAAGCATCTCCTCTCTGTCCTTGGTGAGCTAGCACTACACAGATGGCCTGAATGAAATATTCAGAGGGTACAAATCATTCATGTGTGAGCGTATGTCATTACAACACTTCGGTAAGCCATGCTGGCACAGTGATCACCCATTGTGTACTTGTTTCAGACAAAAAAACAAAAAAAAAGTTTAGTTTACCATGATTAAAATAAAATGTGTTTTGTTTTTTTCATGTAAAGCTACTATAGAATTGTCATCCACTTGAGTCTTGTTTTAAAAAATGATTTACTAAAATATGTTTTACTGCTGGTCAGCCTGACTGCTGATGTCACTATCATTCTCTTTCTGCTCTGGCTTGTCCAAGTCCTCTTCCTTTGATCTCTCAGTCCCTCTGTGGGTTGGCTGTTTCCTGTCATACTTTCTTCTGTCCTGGGAGGGGTTTCAGAAGCTGTCTCAGCTGTCTCTTCCTGTCATTTACATACCCTGGAAATCCGAGGGGAGAATATTAGTCTATAGCCTGAAACCAGAATACCAATCCATATAAAATCAGAGGAGGAGCCTGGGGAATTTTTTTATTTTTTAAGTACATTCCATATTTATGTTGCGAAGTGACGCTATTAAGGGCTCAACTCTTTAACCATTTAGATGTGCGAAAGGGTTTTAGGAAAATGCAGATGTAGTCACTTAACAAGCTCCACTTTGATCAATTTGCATTCTGACATGTTGATTAAATCAGAACCACACAGGCACAATCACTGCCAAATGTCTTTGGTTGTGGATTCCTCTGTCCAGATCTCCTACCTAAGTGAGTGTTGGCAGTTAAGGTGGAGCTCCCCAAAGCGTCCAGGTTTACATCGTCCTTGGAGACAGGACCGTCGTTCCACATGAGGTCGAATCCTCCAATCTGCTTCTCTTTGCCAGTGAGCCTGGTTGGGGAATAAGAAAACAGTGATGTGCATCCATTTCCAAGTATCTGTCACTCTGCAATGGCTAATATGGGCAGTGCTGGATATAGAGGCAGTCCAAACCTACCTACCTACCTACCTACCTACCTCCCCTCCATGTCTACAATATGCAAAGTGTCCTCCAGAAGACGGCACTTCAATTCATAGTCCTCCTGGCTGCTGGCAGTGAGTGAGGGGGAAGCATTCACTTCTATTAACCACCTAAAGAAAGAAGGGGTCATCACTGCTTAAAACAGCCCACAGTTACAAAGTGGCTTCTACCACTGAGTCATTGTGGTGTTTCTATTAGCCCCAAACGGCCATTAATGCCATAATTAGTATTTTGACCATGTTTAAGTAGCAATAACTACGTGAGTTTACAGAGATGCAGATTTAAAATGACATTTTGGATCACAAGCCAAGGTGTAAAAGCGAGGGTGCTGCTTGCTGCTAGGTTTGCTGTCGCGTTCCATTGGCATTGGCGCGGTGGATTTCTGCAGGTACTAACGAAGGCTTACGGTTTGAGAGCCTGGTCCAGCAGGATGTCGTATCCATAGAGCTCAAAGCAGTGCTTGTCGTTGATGATGACCTTCTGCACGCTCTGCAGGCTCCGGATGAAGATGTCGTCGATGTTCCTGAAGAGTGCCTCCACGCTCTCCGCTCCGTGCCGAGCGCTCAGGTACCGCCGCAGTTGCTGCATCTGCCACTTACAGCCCTGCGTGGAACGGCACTTCATTACAGCGTTCCAAATGACAGCGGGGTGTTCTAGAGCCATACCGAGCCATGTGTCACTTACCCAGCAACTGCAGCTGTTTTTAAATAATAATGTGGACTCACCTTTTCAGGATCGTAATCCGGAGCTGTTTTCTGTATTGCTACGTTTGTGAGATGGATGTCTGTGCAGAAAGGATGATTAAGGACCAGACTTTTCAGCTTGGAAGTATTCAAAACAAATAACAAATAGGAAATGCATTTCCTGTATTGCAAGCGATTAGTAATACTGGATCTAGAGATTTGATATATATCGTTAATATTAGTAATACTGGATCTAGAGATTTCATATATATATATATAATCATTAATATTACACAACTAGCAAACAACAACATATATTGATAAAGAGATGAGTCCTGAAATTAGAATACTATTGGCTGTTTGTGATTGACAAATACAGCTAACACTGAGAAGATAAAAACTAATCATTCAGGGCTTTGTCAATCCTACTGGCACAGTCATTAGTGGAAAGGATACAGTGATCGTCAATGCAACTGAGGGAAAAGCGAGTCAGGGAAAAACGAGCAAATCCATCTCGGTACAGCCAGGCTTTGAGAGGAACGTACTGAAATACAGAGTCTCAAGTTACACAATCTGGGTGTTTTTGAATTATTTATCTGATTACAAAAGGCAGTACAAATAATACTCGGACAGACAAAGTGTTACATTGTACAGTAGGTTAAATTAGATGTGTGTGTATCTCTATGTATCTCCAAATGCTGGTACATACAACAGTTGGATATAACCATACTTACTGATGTTACCAGCACATAGACTCGTAGATCAAACTTCCTACCTGAAAATACACCAAATTGCAATTAGCCACAAGAGTAGCTACAAAGCTACCTCTGTTGAAATTGTACAATGGAATTGAATGTTTCTGCAAGTGTGTTTTGATGGAAGCAGCTTGATATATATATATATATATATCAACATGAAGTCTGAAGGTTAAGTGTACTGCATCTTGGCCAGTACTGGCTGAGTTTGGTCAGAACATGCCATAGCTGAGTTCCTTACCTCCAATGAGATATGGATTCTCAATGTAACGCTGAGCCACGTAGCTCTCCACCTGTGTCTCATCCTTCTGATCCTCTGAACGGTTCCCATCCTGAAATAGGGGGGGGGGGGGGGTCGAGAGTTTCTGTACAAGACCCTCACTGCACACTGGAGATTCAATATTAAGGCTAAGCTATAAGAAACTCAGGTGTAAGCTTAGCACTGTGGTAAATGCTTTGTTATTGTAAGACAAGGCCAGTGTAACTGCAATACAGCTGTTTGTTACCTTCTTCCAGTCCATGATATCCTTCAGTTTGCGAAAGAGGAAGATGCCCTTTCCCTGGGACCTGGCAACCTGCAATCATCCAGAAAGGGCACAGTGAAGTGCAAAGGAGCCTTGAAAATCCTCAATGAAGCAATAGTGTAGTTTCAAATTATCTGTAACTTACAAAAAAAACCAGCATGCAGGCTGATTCTGTTGAGTAATCTTTGCACTCCCTCACGAGCGGCCTTAGGACCCCCCATCTTACCGGCTTCATGATCCAGGTGCTCCCGGGACTCCTCTTGAACTCCTCCACGAACAGGTGATACTCGCAGGGCAGCTCAAAGGTGCAGGGGAAGAAGTCACACTTGGCCGCCTCCTGCCTCCCCACCTCACGCTCCAGCAGCTTGCGGTATCTCTTCAGGTTCTTCACCATCAGATTCTTACGAGTCAGCTTTCAGGGGAACAAGGGCCAGTCACTAAACACACTTGAAGATGAGGTGGATCACACTTCCAACCCCACAAAACAGCACCCTAACCCATGAGTGACTGGAGCATACACGACCTTCATTTCACAACAGTTCAAAACCATTTCAGGCTTTACTGTAACCTTGTTACAGAGGAGCCTGCTGGTACCGGTATATGTCAATTTAGGATAATGTTTGACTTATTAGGTCCCACTAAAGCCTGAAATGGGAGTCTTAGCTGATGAACTGTTGGTATTGGAATTTCAGCACCCCTACCTCATAGTGGTTTCGGAAGTGACAGATTCGCACATGCTCTTCCATGTAGACGTGGTCAAAATTTTCCCGGAGCCATCCCACATCACACCAGTAAAAATCCCACTCGCTGTCACTGGTAATGATGACAAGACAACATCATACCAGTGCAGATTTCCGCAAAGGGCAGAAACAAGCAATTTGCATTAGAAGTAGCATTAAAACCATCATTAAACTTCTCAAAACAACCATTTAACCAGCACTAAAATGGGGACACACTGCACAAAACATATCCTTTTCTGTCATGTGATCATGGTAAAGCCAGTTCTGTATAACAAGAAAGGATAGTGTGGGTATGGCTAACCCTAACCCTAACGTCTGTCTTGTTTTTATAACCCTTCAATAAAGACTCCAGACTCACTCCTTCACTTCCACCCAGCCAGCTCTCTGTCGCAGCACATCTTGTATCGTGTTTATCAGGGTGCACTTAAACCGGATGCAGCTTCTTGACTCCCTGACGGGGAAAAAAAAAAATTGTAATAAAAACAAATGTAACAAAGATAAAGACAAAACACAAACCCCTTTCTTTGCATTCATGACCACAGATATTTAACAACAGCTCGAAGTTTGCAAGCCTTACATTGAGAATTCATAGGGAATTCCACCTGCACAGAGGCGGTCTATCCGGCCCTTTGTATTCCCCTAATGACAGTGGCCCGGTTTGACGCAGAAGACACCACTGGAGTGACACAGCACAGGCAGTGCAAGGCTACACGACTGTATCTAATTAAATAGTTAATAGCCTAATGAAATACAGGCCGGCAGTGTCGAAATGATTAACAGCCGTGAAGTCACACTTACCCCTCTCGCCTTTTTTGATAGCCATAGCCCGGTCCCTTATGCACCATCGTCTGTCGGGAAAAGCACACATTGTCGCGTTAACTTCTCCCGAAACAAAAAACTGGTTAACAAGTTCAATATAACAGTGTAAAAATGAGTGTTCCCTGTGTTATTAACTAAACCTCTGTGTCAAAGAAACCTTTGATATCAGAATACTGCAAAACGCTATTCAAGCCGGATCACATTACCGATCCGGTGTAAGTTACAACAGCAGTGCACGAGTGGAACCTACACTTGTTTCTTGACACTGTAAACTGCGAGTAAAATGTCACAGATTTGGAATGAAACTCTTTTTTAACCTTTTTTGACATTTGCTTTTTGATGGTTTGTTTTTTTCAGCCTGTCTTGTCGGTGATATCCTTTTCTGTGTGGATGTTTTTACCGGCGACAGGAGTTCACGGTTTCCAGCCACCATGTTGTGTGTATCTGTAACCCTGGCAACTGTTAAAGCTCCTCCCCTGTCACTCTGAGGTCAGAACAAAAGGACCAATCGAAGAATGTTTTGCTAACTGCGTACTGTGTCGGAAATGTCCCACCGAAGTGCCCGTAGTTAAGAGGCGGCAGATTGAAAACATTTTAAATTTTTCTCACGATGCAAGAGCAAAATGCAGTTACTGTTTGAGAAGAATCTGAAACAAAGCGGTAAGGACCGTATGTAGTATTTACCGTTGTGTTTAGTTATCATGCAATGCTTTAATTTAACAGAAACAAAGAATATTGACTCAGTTGTCGGA
This sequence comes from Polyodon spathula, assembly GCF_017654505.1. Taxonomy (NCBI): domain Eukaryota; kingdom Metazoa; phylum Chordata; class Actinopteri; order Acipenseriformes; family Polyodontidae; genus Polyodon; species Polyodon spathula. Next base: position 11,945,304 of record NC_054541.1, on the reverse strand, counting down.
AGTTATTACATTACTGATTACTATTCGCATCGAGTAAATTCACCCCTTTTATTACTGTTGCGCGATAATCATTCTGGTATTTTGAGACCCCCTGTAAACTTAACAAGATGCCATTTGAACTGAGGATTCGTTGTCAGTGTTCAAAATTGCTTAAACTCGATATATTTTAGTTTAGTACAGCTTTGAACCACCAGAGGGCACTGTTTCCTTACTTTTCTTTATTTACTAAAAGACAGTCTTGTGAATGTGTTTTTATTTTTTTTTTAAACCTGAAAAATAGAGCTTATGTATGTAATATTGCTAGTTTTAAATAGATACCGTTGTAAAGCACTTCCCATTGTTCCCAGGTCTACATGCATAATTATTCTATGAAAACTGACACGACTTCTGTCCTTATTCCCATGCGCGAAGTTGTTATGTTTGTTTTTTTCACAAGGGGGCGCCACCGTTGCAAACAAAAAGCTTTAGGTATTTCACAGTGGAAATCTAAAAAAAAAAAAAAAAACACACGTTAACAATTAACATTTTGAACATACTAGACTTCTTGAAGGATAAGACAAAAGGTGAGGTTTTGACAGCACTCTGTGGAAGAACAAAATTACTAAAAGTTATGTGGGTAAAAAAAAAAGGGGGATAATGAAAGTTACTATTTTCTGAGCTGTCACTGTGTAGGGATGCTTAGCTGAACCAGCACTTGCTGAATAAACACAATTTGAATATGTCTGTTTTCAGCCTGCACCCTGATGCAGTCTTTTCCCTATTCTGGAAGGTGTGTCTGGGTTTGGTGTTCTGGTTTATAGTGTGTTTGCATGAGCAGTAGGTGTCTATTGACATGGCTATTGGAAGTGATGAATATATCGGAGGTGAGAAACCATGATCGCTTTGGCACTGAACTAGTACAACCTGTGCAAATCCCAACATGCTCAAATCTCATCTGACAAGTTCACAGGGGTTCAGTTAATTAAAGGAAACACAACAGTTATGTCCCAAAAATACGAATTCAAATGCCTTGGAGGGAGCTGGAATAGGAATTGGAATTCGCCTAAACCCTGTTGGTGTGTCTTGATATTCTGCAGCCATTGGGCAGGCCACAGTGTGCTGGTTGAACAGACCGCTCGAATGTTTCATAACATCGGGAGACCAGTTTGTTTGGTTCTTACTGAGCTGTATTGCATGACAAGCACTGAAATTAGTTTGATTGCTCTTGTAACCTGAAAGCCGATCATCCAGCGAGTCTCGCTGCCTTAACGTTGATCTGTGGATTCCTTGTGTGTGTGTCTGTGTGTGTGTGTGTCTGTGTCTGTGGGTGTGTGTGTTCTCATTCTAGAACATCCCGCCCTGGTTTAAATTGGTATGCTTTTAACATGAATTCTGAAAACATTTGTTTAAATTGCTTTCATAAGGCTGTAACACAAGTGGAGAGTTTGTTTGAAGGACACTGGCAGACCAAAGTGTTTCATGTAATGCTGCATCTCTTGAGATGTTGTGCTTTATCGTTGCCCAGAAGCTTTTTGTTCACAGGCATGCATTGGTCTAAGTAGGGTTACCGTATGTCCATGTTATATCCTGTAGGCTTACGAGTCAATGTTGTGAAAGCTGTTACTGTAACTACATCTCCACCAGCAGTGCAATGCCTTTGAAATGATGCATTTTCAACCACGAATACAGCACACCTGACTCGCTCTGACCGAGAGAAAGTGATACAAGTGCCCTATAGGAGAAGCTGGAGATCTTGTGTTAAAGAGGACAGAAATATAGAACATCCAGACTTTACATTTTGCACCCTCTGACATTCCAGAACTATAAGAAGCCTGATGCTGTGCATCTGCAGGCAGTTATGAGAAGAGCTGGGAAGTATTTTCCATTCTTGTAATTGGATCTCAAAGCTTGTAAACCTTCCATAATATTTAACCCCAGCCTGTTTCTGGTTGCTGCGGTGTACTATTCAAGGATAAACAGTCTTCTGTAACAGCATCTCCTCTTGGACTGTGCAGCAGAGACCATCTGTGAAACACAGAGGAACCACAGCAAGTGCCGAGAGGGCATTTCATTCATTGCTTGCAGTGTGTTTTTTACATTAGCATGTGTGTGCAGTTACTTTTGTGATGCGAGATCCAGTCAGAATACCGTGTGATCTTCTATCTACCAGGCCAGTTTAATGGAAACATACCTCTTCAGAAAGAGACTGCCCTGGTCACAGGCTAAGTGTTAAATACAGAATTGTATTTTGACAAGCTGCCTTTAAAGTAAATGGGTGACCCCTTTGTATCAGCTGCTCACCCAGCCCTCCCCAGATGCTGTAATTGCACAGGGACGTGTTTCAGGCTGTGGTGTTTGTATTATACTTGACTTGCTGATTTTTTCAAAGCATTCTCTGCCTAGGACAGTCGTGTGTTCAATGCTCTGGTCAGCCTAGCTACAATTCTGCTTCTTACTGTAACTAATCCATAAAGAAGCAGTTTCTTTAATGCTTTTACTCTCTGAACATATAACTACATTACTGCAGTTATTCAGTTCATGTGGTGGTATGTGTGGGCTATAACCAGGACAGTAACACCTAAGGATCAGGCATGTCTTTGATTATGCACAAATCGTGAGAGGGGTCACTCTGCTCCCTTTGCTTCCCCACAGACCGCAGCAGAGCGAGGACCCGCAAGTTTTGCTATGTGTATTATTTTTTGTGTATTATTAACCGCTCTCTTGGCAGGTTGCTGCTGTCTGCTGCTTCTTCTGCACACTGCTTTGGCTCAGAGTCTCTTTATAAACCTGGCTTTCATTAGCACTGTGCTGTATCACCGTGTCCATCTTGGTGACGGCTTTCTGAAGTCAGCTGTGGAACGGCTTGGAATTCCCATTCGTCAGCCACACCTGTCCCTGCGCTTTCTCTTAATGCTGGGTCAGAGGACTGAAGTTTTTCACTGTCGTGTCCTGCGAACGCGTTCTCACACTGGGAGCAGGTGGGGCTAATGTTTCAAGAGTCACCCATAAAAGGCTGAAGGTTGGAGGTGCCCATTGATCTTTAGTGGTGGGACCACATTCCAGTTGGCCACTTCAAATTAGGTAGAATAAACAGGAGTGTGTTAACACTATAGCATGCACAGTGTGCAGCTCCTTAGAAGTCTTTATAGTAGTGATAGCAGGCAGGGTGCACTCAATCATACAGTATTGATGCACTGTGTTTTGCGCTGTGCAGTCAGCATGCTCGCAATAAAGATGTCCTGTAAAAATAACAAGTTGCCATGAACCCCGTTATCAATCCAAACAGCCTTACATGAGCACTGGTGGAATGTTTTTGTGTGATGCACAAACTGTATAAATGGCTCTGCAGTTATTCTTAAACAAACATAAATTGACTCCCATTTAAAATGATTTTAGCAGGTTTGTCATGTAGTGAATGATGAATGTTTTGTGATATTGTAACGTTAACCCTTTAGGGTCTCCCACCCCACTGCCTGACATCCATCTGACAAAACTGGACATATCACTGGAACCTTTCAGCACACAATAATACAAACAGTGTGCCAAATGCATCTGGAATGTTCCAAATCTGAAAATGCTAATACCCAATTCAGTGCATTATTAATGACACGTTACTATATTAGTTCGGAGTCCTTATGTATAATATATCGGCCTGTAAGGATCGATTATAATAGAATTGAACGTAAAAAAAACAAGCAGGTGGTGTGAGAACATGAAGGGTCATTATCACAGAGGAGTGACTGAGAGTAACTCGCATGTATATATGTAGGTGCTTGTAATAGGGAGAGATCTGTGCTGACTCTGCTGGCGTGTTCACGGGCTGCAGGAAGAGGGCGGCAGTCGTCCAACAACCGCCTGTGAGTCATGGCAGTGACACGGGGAGGTGGGGAAGTGGGTGTGTGGACTTTCCCCCTCTCTGAATGGCTGAGAGGCGCGTCTTGGGAGATTGTTAGCCCTATAAATTAACGCTCTGTTGTTTCCTCAGATCTGCCCTTTTAAACGCGTAGAGTGCGCGGAAACGCTGGTCCACGACCGAACGGAACGGAAGTTCAGAGCGAGACAGTGAGGGAGGGGAACCCTTGGGCAGATCCCTGAATAAGGATAGCTGAGCAGGTTAGGTAGCCGGCAGCGTAGGATGGTGATCCGGGTCACACGGGCAGCGGCGACCGGGATATTGCTGCAAAGTGCAGCACGTTTTCTTTGTAGTTTGTTACTGTTTTATTTTTCCTGCTTCTTTGTGCCTTCGATTTTTGCAGTATTGTTTTGAAGCACCTGCGAGTGCGCCTGGACTGTTTACCCTTGCTTGGTATTCCTGTGGTTCTGTTTACCATAGTTGGTAAGCAGACCATGGACCAACAGCGCCCTCTGCGGGCTAAAGAAACCCAACGCGCCCCTGAAATAAAACTGGGCACCTGTGTGGTGTTTTCAATTACACCTGTCTGTCTCCTGGTCAGTGAATTACCCACACCCCTTCCACAGTGCTGATGAGCAGTCTGTGCTTTAAAGATCTTTAAGCTGTCGTAATTATAGAAAGAGCAGTGTGGTGACACACTGATCGGTGCTCTAGTGGGTGTGTACAGAGAGCCCCCAGCACTGTTGCTTGCAGTCTGGGTGGAGCCATTATAGCGGGACTCCTGTCTGACACATGCAAACTAAACCAGTGAGAACGCTAGACTTGCAGTTTTAGCTCACACTTAGAGACCACATTTTCCTTTTTATAAGGTGCTAAATCATCTGCAAAGTACTGACAGGCAAAGCACCCCGGGGAAAAACAAAATGTTTTTATTTTTATGAGATGTTTTAGTTACTATAGTCTCAAGTCTGCATGTTCTCTCAGAAATGGTTTGGCATCCTGCTCTTAGGGATGTCATGTACCAGCACTTCTTTTCTGATTATATTCCGCTCTGGTACTGTGTAATCAAAACAAGAGGCACACTGTGTATAGAACCAGTGTTGTTACTGGATTCAGTTGTCATTTCTGCATTGATTTCCTTTGTATGTGTTTGATGAGGTTACTTAAGAATTCTTTTATGGAACAAAAAAAAACCCATATACATTCCAGATATGCAGACATCTCGCTTGATACAGTTGTTGTTTGGTTTGACGGAGAGTTTTCTGTTGCATTGCTCTGTGTCGTTTGCAGTACAATAGCAGCTGTATCTGAAATTGAAAGCATGCAAGAGAAAATCAACCACAGCTGCCCTGTGCAATAAAACTGTATGAGAAGGAATCACTTCACAGGATCTACAACAGGCTGCAGAGTGTCGATCTCAGGCAGTTTATTAATAGGCATAGCTATCCAGGGTGGCCTGGCTCTTTTCCACATGATAAATAAGACAATTCAGGTAGAGGTTTCAGAATGCTTGCAGGCATCTGCTAATAGCGAGGTAAGCACCTGGCATGCCTGCGCAGTGAAGCCGGGATACATCTCAATTAGCATGTGCTGTCTAAGAGGAAGAGCAGCAGTAACGCTTCGTTAGGAATGTCAAGGTGGGAAGATGAGGAAACTGAGCTCCCCGTCATTGAGAGAGCCACTTGCCACCTGTGGATGAACGTCTTCCCGGTATGACCCAGCCCTGTCCAGTAACAAGCGCCCTCAGCAGCAAAGTTCTTCTTGTTAGTTGTTGAATTCGGCACGGAGTTCCCACCACAATTAAGCATTGGACACTTCTGATTTGTTTCTTTTCAGTGAGGCTCATACTGTGCTCATAGTATTCTTGGCTTCAGAATAAAGGCTTTGCAGCTCAGCTGCCAAAAAGGAAGACAATTTGTTGACAATAAATATAGCAAAATAGTTCTGCCTGGATAGCTTAATGATATCGGTTCAGCTTAAATATATAAACAGCATTGAATCATGTAATCTGCCTTTTAAGTGATAATTGATGACTGATGATCTTACCATATGCAACACAACTGGGCACATTTTAGGGCAGTAGTACCTTTTAAACGATAGTAATGCATGTGCTACAGGTGTAGACATCGGTGTACTGTATCATGATACAGTGTACGTTATGTCATATGTGACCAAAAGTCGTCCGTCACTACCTGTGGTCCACCAAACGACTTATGAATGATGAATAAATGTGATTAATAATTACTGTGAATACATTTCAATGACGTTTGGTCTTGTTTCTGGTATGGTGCTGATAAAGGTGTTATGACCTATGCATGATGTTTCCGTTTCCTTAGTGTATAGTTGCATCCCTAATGGGTTCAGCCAGCGGGCCTGTGTGTCTTCAGCAGCAGAGCGCTCAGGGTTCAGCAGTGTCCTGCATCACTAAACACGGACCACGGAAAGCGTGGCCAGCATGGAATGTGGCCTCTGATCAAGTCTGCAATTGAAGATGGTTTGTATTTCTAAAGCTGTGGAGTCAAGTCAAGTCCTGTCTGGGGACAGATTATTCATCGGTGCACATTTGGAATCATTTTTGCCAGTCGGAGGAGGTCATCAGCATTGCTTTGGGTTGTTATTCTGTATTTTGAAGTCTTGTTTCTTTGAAGCTCCTCAGAGCTCCTCACAAGAATGGCAACTACAGTACTACCGCTGGCTCCTCTGGCTGTGCAGTACTTGTACCCTCCAAATCTGCAGCACCTGTACCCTTCAAATCTGATTTCAAAAGCCTGTTTCAGAGAGAATCCAGACGCTCTTTTAGTCGTCTCCCAGGATTTCTATCATTGTCTCAGACGTGTTGGCCTCTAGTGAGAAGTGATCCAAACCCCAGAAGTAATCCCAACACAAGACTGTACTTATTAAAATACTCTCTGTGAAGTTCCCGTCCAGTTTAAATTTATTTAGACATCATTTTTTTAAATGCCATTGGTGGCAGATTTTCAGGCAGATTTGTATTCCGTTATTTTTGCAGGGCTCATTAGATTCTACAAGGACGTGTAGTCTCGTGTATTACAGTGACTGTTTTATAGATTTTAATGTTTTCCAGCGTGAAGTGAATCATGTTTTGTAATGCTTCCTTTCACAGCCAGTATAAATAATCTTTGGTTTAAGTGTAATCTAATCATCTTGAGAATGTTACTGAGTCACACACAGCTTAACAAGCCTTTTTAAAAAAAAAAAAAAAAAAAATCGTCATGATACGGAAGTCAATTACACACATGCATATGAAATCAGGGACTCGCGCACGCACCCTCACACACACACACACACACACACACGTTATTCATACACTGTAAAATCTTCTTTAGAGCAGAAGAGCGAGGAACATGGTGTTGTGCTGTAATTGGGAGGTACGCACTTTGCTTTAAGTCCTGATTCTCCAAAAATAAATGTTTTATAGCGTGAAAATCTGGAAGTAATTAATGATACCAAATAGAAGCTGTAAGTAATCGTGCAGTAGTGACTTCACTCATTAAATGTTTTGTGTTTAGCAATCTTTTTATACTTTTTTGTATATTATATCATTTTGTTTTTTAATCTAGCTTTTTGAATTGCTCCCACATGTTTAAAGTACAAAGCTGTTTATGAACTCGCTTGCTGTTTAATTGCCATACCCCTAAGGTGAGGTGTTTTTAAAATTTTTTATTTTTTTTTATATGCAAATAAATATAATTATATTTTTTTCCCCTTGATTTTTTTTTTCCCAATTAGGGGAACCAATGCAGAAGGGGTGCTGAGTGAATGGAGCTGTGGAGCCTGTTCTCCTGGCTGAAGCAGCAGTTTCTGTCCAGTGAGAAGCATGACTCTTGGGGCAGGAGCTCACCCTTTACTACCTGGAACATCTACTCTCAGTTCTTCCTGGGCGCCTCCCTCCTGTCTCTGAGCACGCTCGTGGTGCTGGCAGCATGCCGTCATCGGCCTTACCAGCAGGAGGCGGTAGACAAGGGGAGGGGGAGGGGGAGGAGAGTGGTGTCCCCCCTCTGTCCCACATCTGGCCTGTCGCTGTACCCGTGGCTGCAGCTTGTTCGAGGCATGGTGCTTGTGTGCGTGTTGGTATCTGTTCCCTGGGAATGGATCCGTCTCTACCAGATTGAAGTGGCTAAGAAGATGGCTGTACTGTCTGAGGTATGTCGTTATCGTCTTGCATGCTCTGCATCTGTTCCCCTTCAAACTAAACAGAATAAATGAGAAAGGCTTGACTGGACCAAATTCAACAGCTCACAACATGTAAGCCTAGCGTTGGTTTCAGAGCAGTTCTGTGTTCATCAGCGCAGGTGCTGTCTTCACTGAAGCAAAAGAATCTTCTTTTGCAGAGCGATCTTGTGGTTGTTGTGGCTGTGATATGAATGGCATGCTTTGTGCTTCTCTAGCTCTGGCTCTGTTCCCGCTGTTTAGAGCAATTGGTAATATCCTGTGAGAAGCTACCGCCAGCCGCAATATTGATATTTTTAAGGTCAGATAACCTTTGGCAGTCGTCTTGGCTTATCCAGTAAAGGCGCTACAGTGTGGAGGATCAGTAATTTGATCAGAAGCTCACTGGTTCCTGCAGAGTTGCCGATCTTGGCAGGGGAACTACCTCATTGAACAACCTCGCCCAAGAGTCCAGGTGGAGACTAACCAGACTGGGCCTCGCCGCTAGGTTTTAATAGCTTGGCATCATGAGATCAAGTTTAGTTCCTGCTTTAATGAGAAATATCGGCAAGAACTCGCTGTCAAACCCTGGGAGAATTGTAATGTCACCTTCACATCACTGCCAGTGGCTAGAGAATCCGGCTTCACCTGTATCATCAGCTAGGGCTTAACTGAACTTCAACGCTGTGGCATGCTTTTGGCTTAATCTCTTTTATTTTTAAAATCTGGGCTCTGTTGTCTGACATGAAGAAAGACATCTGCAATCACTTTTCTAATGGCACAGGTTTTCTTACAGATCAGGCTTATTTCTGTTAGACAGTTTAGAGTGTGTTCAAGCTTGGAAATTGATCTGTTTTGTATAAGAGTGGGAACACACTGTGTTTTTGGACTCATCCAAGGAGAATACTTTGACTTGGCACACCTTTGTAATTTCAGTGTCCCTTATTAGAGGCAGAGAAAGGGATTGTATATGCAGTCATTAAGTAATGGGGAGAAATACCTCTATGGACCAGTTTGGTAAAAGCTGCCGATTTGGGTGGTACGGTTTCATTGCAGTTTATTAACACCCTGTGCTTCCACATTAGTGATACAAAGGCTAAAGGAAACCACATGCCCAGAGTGCCAGCCTAGTGCCAGAAAAAGATACTGCAGTGAAACCACAATGATCTGAACTGCTTTATAACCACTTTCAGCCCTCTATACTGTGCATTGTAGTTTGAAGGTGTCTGATTGTACCACCTGATACCAGGTTTGACGGCTCCCTAAACGAACAGCAAGGTTCAGGGCGTTCAAACATGCTGAGACTGTGTCAGGAAATGCCTTTCAAGTGTGGGCCCAAATGAGCATGCAGCATCCAGAGAACTGGGGGGGGCACAGTGGGGCTGGAACAAAGTTCTGGATTGGTCCGAGGTAGAGATTCTTACAGACATTGTCACAGTAAGTACTTTTCCAGTAAAGACTGATTTGCAAGTGTTGTATCCATGGTATCGTACTGGAGGTCCACGTGAAAAAAAAAAAGAACATAGAAGATTCCTAGGCTGTTGGAGTCAAGATAGATTGTGTTTTAGTTTGATCTGATTGATTGAATAATGTATGAGCTGATTCAAGGGTTTTCTAGATAGAAAAAATAAAGCATAATATGTAATTAGTTTCTAGAAAAGATCACCTCCCTTTAGTCCAATGACCATCTCTTTCTTCAGAAGTCCCATGTGGCTGCCAATCAACAAACTGTAGGTTTTTAATGAACTGCAAATACATTGAAGCCTGCAAACAAAAAAATTTTGTGGTTAAAATAAAGAAATAATGCACAAAACAGCCAGGGTAGTCTTATTAAACTGATGTAACACATTGCTCAGTTTAAAAATAAATAAACTGAGATTTTATAGCTTAGTAATATGTCGATATGATTTGCTGAGGTGATGTTTATTCTGCTGATTACTTCACGTGTTATAAACTCTCTCCCCTTCATCCGAAAGAAATGAACTGACTGAAAAGGGAATGGTGTAAAATATGATTTCAGAAGTGATTCATCATCCGGATATCTTAATTAACAGAAGATAAACAGGTTGTTGGCAGAGACTGCAGTTGCAAGGCTGTGCATTGTGGTTCTTCAAAGCTTTGTCTTCGTAAATCCATTCATAAAACAGATAGGTCTTGGAGGGCATAACTTCAGAAACACTCCATCAGGAAACTTGCAAGACTAGTAGACTAATGTTTCACTTCGTGTGTTGAGTGGCGATTCACACTGAAGCGTCTTTCTTATGCAATTTAGAAATGCTGTACCTCTTCATTGCAATTACAGAATATACCACCGCAGCACCCAGTGCTTCTGAAAGAGGTTTAAAGCTCTGTTGAATGCTCTTTCCTGAAGTCTTTTTAGGTAATAGGTTGGTGTGTGTACTGTGCTTAATATCTGTTCATTTATATAGATTTTTGTTATATTACGGATGTGACAAAGCACCTATTAATATATCTGAAAGGACAATAGACATTTGACTTGGAGATGGAAAAGTAAGGGCCATAGAACGCCTGGAGGTCGAGTTCAAAGAATGTAGGAGCCCCATAAGACAATTTAAGGGGCTTTGTTTTTTTACACCACTGACATTATCACTTTCAAACGAGACACATTATTAGATTGTTGCGTAATGAGCGAGTGAAGTTACCAAAAAAAAACAATAAAAAAAAAAAAACTCAACATTTGGTTTTTCTAAGTTCACATTCACTTGTAATTCAATATTAAAATATCTGGATATGTTTTAAACAAAATGGTTGGTTCCTTAAAGAGCAATGGTTTATTTTTTCCATATGACATAAGTGTTTTCTTCCAGTTGCTTCTCACTACTGAAGCACGATGAGTTGATGAGAAAAAGGCAAAGAGGAGACACATTTTTAATTTTTCCTTGCTTTGCCACCATGGCTAATTTCTACTGAGGTGTGTGTGTGTGTGTGTGTGTCTGGGGTGGAATGGGAGTGCAGGAGAGGGTGTGTGTTAACGTGTGGGTTGGTGTGGTCCTTGTAGGATTTTAGGGAGGTTGCTGCGGTATATGCCAGTATCAGCCAGTGCAGCTCCCTGCTGTTGTGCATGGTCTCAGGTGGGAGAGCTGCATTCAGATAACAGATATCAAGCAGTGAATGGCTCCTAGAGATGGGAGGGGTTGAGGAGTCAGCCACACACGGTCATTTTGTTTTTGATTGTGAGCTTCCATTAATCATCCAATGGGATTTGATTAAAGTATTTGAAAATCACACGAGACCATGGCATGAATTTGATCTGAAGGGAAAAACACCTTGAAGGGTCTATAAAGCAACCCTTTTTTTTTTTTAAATCGCTGTTCTGCCTTCGAAGATATATAACAAAGCATGTTTATAGGTGACACCCTTATAGTATTAAGATCTGCAATCGTAAACATCACTAAAATACTGGCAGGTTAGAAACATTTCATGAAGTTAAACTTGCGTTCTGATCCATATAACACCACTTCCCTTCTTTACCTGTGTGGCATTTCCCCTCGACCCTAAACGGATCCATTGCTCTGCAGCCTTAACCCGCATATGCAAATGAACACATACCTGCAAACATATAGACACAGGTAAGCATGCAAAGGCAGACCCACACAGTTACCCTCTCAGTATTACTTAGTTTAGCCATGCCCAGTGGGAAGCTAGCAAAGTGAAGTTTATTCATTTATGCCTCCCCCCATGGTCTTGGCTTTCTCCTCTTCTACAAAAATCTTCATAATTTGATTTCCTACTTAATCGGCCATCCACATAGGCTACATACTGTAAATCCAGCAAGCAGATTACTATCAATTGAGAAAGCTTTTTTGGGGAGTTTTCATTTATATTTGTATGGCTTTATAGAGAGCACCAAGGTCATTTTTCAAAATATAATTTAAAAAGAATAATATTCCAAATGTCTGGAAGACAAATCCCTTGATTTATTGGAATTCGCAAGCTGGAAAATGATAGCTACACACTTGTGAAAACAAAGGGGACGGTAAGTCCATGTTCTGTGAGTTTACCAGGGCTGGGCTTGGGTCTGTTGCTCTTCTTGTAGTGGGTTTGATGTGTGGGGTCACTGTGCTTTGGTGCCAGGGGACCTGAAGAGAGTGCAAGCTGTGTGCTCTATTCACTACAGATCAATACTACATGACCAGTGACCTGGAACTGAATAGGAAAGTATCTGTAATCCTGTAAATGTAAAGAAAATGAAGACGTGCAAAGACACGACCTAGTTGGAAAACTGCTACTCTTACCCTTATTTAAAGTGTGTCTTTGCCCACTCTAAGGAACACTCCTTAAAATGATGACATCTGTGCAAATGGCTGATTGGTTTTAATTAAGTCTCTCCCCTCTGCAAATGTGAGGTGACTCCAGTTCCAAAAGTGGTCCCTCACCATGTGTGACCCTTGGTTTAAGTTCAGCCCAGTGAGTGCACTGCTGGTTCTTTTTAAAGACATGTCCGTGTTCATCCAGGGAGTGGTGGAAGCGTTCCAGCTTGTAAATCGAGAATGCTGTGCAGATGCTGAACCTGATTTTGTACTCGGGTGGTTTTTCAGATAAAACAAACCATGTCAGGAAACAAAGGCTTTTGTGCTCGTGGGAATTAAAGTTCCAGGTCAAGTCAGCCTTCTGGATTGTGAAATGTTTCCGTTTTGTGGTGAGCACCTTTATTTGTCCAAGCATCTGCTGAAGTGCTCTTCTGATAGTGTAGCAACAGCAGCACAATTGTGTTTTAAAGATTCAGTTAACACTACACTTTTCAAAATATAGTGATTTTATGCAGTCCAAAAACCCATTGCCCTATGAACCCAGTTTAACAGAAGCACATGTTTACATTTTTGTTTGAGCTGACACATGACTTTCAGTACCTCCAGCTGCTCTCTGTATTCCATTGACTCCAGAGTGTTCTAGTAAGAAGAGGGGGTTTGTGTGCCTGCACTCACAACTACCTTTAGGGAATATAAACAAGCTGCAAAGCCATCCAGATCTGGTGGCCAGTAGGGTAAAGGGGTAAAATAACATGGTCAGTGTTTGCTAATGAATCACATTTTAGTATAAACAAGTAACACGATTGTGGAACACTGCAGCGTTACTTAAGGGAGAACTTCATTGCTACCATCAGTCTCAGGTCTCACAAAAGCAACGCACACTGGTCAAAGTTATTCATTCACGGTCCACAGACGCAGTAATAGGTACATTATCCAAATGTATAGCCAGCCATGGAATATCTCCCTTCTGTTGCGCACATGGGTGGATAAATGGGCTGCCCCTCTTCTGACCGATTTCATTAGTTAAGCATATGGTCGTTGTTAAGGAGTGTGGACTTGTCACGTATCCCTCAAAAACAAGCCAGACTCCTCGCAGGCATGTTACGCTGAATCTCTGCATTTCTGCCTGTGCAATGGGAACCTACACCTGAGTGATGGCAAACCTCTGTACATTTGAGATGAGGGTAAATAAATTAATCCTGGTTAACGTAATTACTTTGATATCCCAATTTGCCTTGACCAAAAGGTGAAGAGATTTGACATTATTTTTGAGACCTATCCACAGACTGACAGAGGCAGCTACAGTACAGTACCCTCTACATGCATGTACGTGCTGTTCTCAATCTTCCTCCCCAGGGTCCAGCTTTATAGTAGGTAAGCGGCTTGGCATGTTTCCTGCGTTGCACGTGAACACTCTGAGATGCAGGAAATGTGTTTGAAGTGATTTGTAGCCAGAGACTCATGGTTCCAGGTCGCTGAATCTGCATAGACTAGAGGACAAAAAACCCATCAGGTCTATAACACTGTCAGAATGTAGATAAACGGTACATGGAGGAAATGTCTTTAAAGAGAGAACGATAAAGTTGAGTATAAATCCACTCAGCAAGTCTTTATGATCTTTAATTTTTTATATAGCACCTTTTATTGTGGATCACCATCACAAAGCGCTTTACAAGATACAAGACTATGGTGTGTGAACTGTGCATCAGCTGCAGAGTCACTTACAACAACATCTCACCTGATGTGATCAGAGTCACACAATGAGTAAGTGGCTGAGCTGGGATTTGAACCGGGGACCTCATGGTTACAAGCCTGTTTCTTTAACCACTGAACCACACAAGGGATTAGCGTGTTACTTTGTTTCATTTTTATTTTTATTTTTTATGGAAGTGAATTGGATTTGGCAGACTGCTATTTATAATAGCGCTGTGATGTTTGCTGCTTATGCAGTAGAAGTCCCTGTGTGGAAAGGGCACCGGCACTTTTTTCTTCACTGTTTCTAATGTTCTATGTTGAGTCGAGCATGACTTCAGCGAGTTAGAAAAGGAAGTGGAGTGACTGCGGTGGAAACCGGACCCACAAAAATGACTGATGACAGCAAAAAGCCGCTGTCCTTGTTCCTGGTTCTGAACGCATTTGTCTTGTAGAAACCCATTCTTTCATTATTGATTCTTGATATTATTTGAGTAATTGTATTCCAATGAGGATAGTTTGCAGAAGCCTGGATGCCTCTTCTAACTGAATCCACTGTTTTAAAAGCCTGGTGCTGGAAGGGGTTGGGAAGCTAATGAAAACAGGTACTTTTTTATGACGTTTTTGAACTGCATATTTTTACAGTTACATCTGGAGCCAAATAACTTGGATGACAACCTTAGTACTATTAATCATAAACCTGTTGAAATCAAAACTTTCAGCTGCAGTCTAACAGGATCAGCACATACACATATTGCAAAAAATCATCAACCAAATGTCCAGATGATAAATAAGAAGGGTACTTCGATAGATCCCTTGCGTGCCTTTATCCTATCCAGTAATGGGGGGAAAATAATTTGAGTGTGTGTGTTTTAGTATGATTTAACCCTTTATTGCCCTTGAGCCTTACATGAAAAGAGATGAAGTCATGCTAGCCATGTGAAAGTTTGTAATAATCCATGAGTAATTACCATTTTTTCAAAGACTACTTTCTCTGAACAAGATCTGAAGATGTACATTACATAGCAAGGTTTGTATTAGAGTGGAGAGAGATCTGACACACAAGTCTCTTATAATAAATGCACCATAGTAAAAAACATTGCAAAGATTAATAAAGCATAGTGAAAGCATTGTAAAGTACATAGAGGTATGGTAAAGCATATTTGAAAAAAGAGGTAAACTATGGCAAATGCATAATATAACTGCAAAATACTGTGTAAATTTACCATGGCAAAGTTTTTGTATGAAAATAAGAATCTCAGCTTCAAGAAGTCATGCAGTAAATTGCTCATACTGAACTAAAAGAGACTAGAAGGCCGCTTTAAGAAGATAGAAAAGTGTTTTTTTTTTGTTTTTTTTTACCCTTTGATGTTTTCCCATTGGGAACCTTCAGAGCTTGACCTGGTAAAGGCTGACTGATTTTGTCCCAAGAGTGCAACTATATACAACAGAAGACAACTGCCTCTACCCTTAAACACAGAGGTCAGTAGAAGAGAAAGCCTCTAGTCACCGAAGGTTAATTTACCAAATCGCAAGGAAAAATGTCAACATCAGGGAGGGAATTCATTTAAAACAGGTCAGCATAGTCCAGTTATTGGCAATGCAGTCATGCCACATCACAAGGAAATATCTGCAAATCAGTAATATTATTGAGATATCACCTCCCCTTGGCAACAGACTGTATTATACATGACACTTAAAATTAGCCATACTGTCACTGAACACCTTAGGCTCAGCTCCAGAACAGCACTTGCCAGCCTGGGCGTGATTTAGAAGCAGTCAATTATGAAACAGTTTTCCAGAGGAGCATATGGAGCCTACAAAGATACGTGTTTTCTCTGACTTTTAACACATTTTAAAAGCTTGTCTTTACTGGGAGACGATAAACGTATAAAAACATGTTTTTGTTAAATGTTTTTGTTCTGTCTGGTTCACATAGATTTAACAGCACATGCAGGGTATATTTGGTAGGCTTTCCAATGTAAATATCACCCTTCTTCCCCCACATGGGGACAGGTCCTCTGTGGTAACAGACACCTCACTCTTATAGATCTGTATTTTCTCACACACAGCAGGGCAGTTAAATATCTCAAAACAAGCTACTAAAAACAGACCGATCCTTTAAAACAATAATTAACTTTTCTTCAGTTTCTAGTCTCTGTTTTTCCCTTGGTTTGCTGAAAAGTATAGCTGCCTGGAAAGGGCATGTGCAAACAACAGCGAAAAAGCCATTTGTCACGGTGCGTAGTGCTACATTGCGAGGAAAAAATTAAAAAAGTCAAGCTGCAAGGGGCTCAAGTGATTTATGTTCTTGTTAAGTAAGCTGCTGACATTCTGCAGGTATTGAAGGACGATGAAATAACCATTCCACTGATGAGGATGTGTTGCTGTGTTTTTGTTTTATTGAAGGACCATCCTATAAAACCTCAAGTTAGTTTTAATACAGGTTGTGGAAAACTAATATTTTGCTTTCTCCTACAAAACAGCTTTGTTACGGTATGTTGTCAGATGACCAGATGCTTGACTGTTAAAATTCTCAGTCAGTGGGCTTGTGCAACAGGCTTCCATAGGCAGCCTAATAGAAACTTTATCAACACGGACTGCAATAGTCAGTATTTAGACACTACAGGGTCTATTTTAATGATCTAAACAGTGACGGGTCATACTACCACCACACTAAAACTGTAAACCTTTGTAGTCGGGAGCGCCAGGCAGTGGAAATGTAGCATAAGATGTTAAAGTTAGGAGATGCTGGCTGCAGATAGTCCATGCATGGAAGCGTCCTCCACTATAGGAACAACTGGCATTGCAAAAAGTCAGTCCTTTGGCTTGCAAGCCCAGCTTCACCACGTACAAGAGGGTTCAGACTCGTATGGTATCTGGACAGTGCTAAAGAAGGACATACCAAGCTTCTGCCAAGATTCTTTCACAGGATTTATCTGAAATCTTAACGTCCCAGTTTTCAGGCACTTCCTGTAGCGTAACACGCTCTAAATGCCTTTGGTCAAAAGAATGTAAACGGCCGCTTCCTCTATCACTTAGTGAAACTTTTTTTTTTTTTACAAGGGTAATCAAGAACATTATTTTAACAAAGTGATTAACACACATAAATACGTGCTTATTCCTCAGTGCACCATGCGTTTTCATTTAGTTTATACTCAGTAAGAATCTACAATTATGTGTAATTTTGTTGCTCTTCAGTTCTGGCGGGATTTAGCCAAAGAAAAATGCCAAAGCATAAATATATTTTAACGATGAGCTACAGAATGTATTATTATTATTGTTATTAATTCTTTGCATGACTTCATACCCACAAAGAGCCTGCAGGGAGGGAACTGGTCGAACCCAAAGCCAAAAGACAAGCATCGCAGTCCACATCCCTGCCTTCTTCCCAGGTGTGCAGAGGTAAACAAGTAGGCAAAGTTCACCTGGGGCACATTGTTCCTTGGCACCGGCACTGCATGTCTGCAGTGTCATGTAATGACTAAGAATGTCTGCCATTAAAGTTGGGCAATCTTTTGAAACACAGTTTATTAGGATCATATAATCCACCAATTTCAATAAGGTTCACATAGAGTACAAAGCTCTGTTGTATAATTTAAGGTTTTGGTTTAACTGATAATATGAAACCTGGGATCATCACTAATCCCCTGCAGAAATCCTTACTAGCCAGCTCTTGTAGTTTAGAGTTAAGCAGTATGACACAAAAGTGAGGGTTTGCCCTATTCGTTTAGCCAGATGTCTTGTAATGCACTTATGTATTGTTGATATACATACAATAATATTCTTATTATCTTTCAGGATAGATTTTGTTGCAAAACGTATTCATTTTAAAGACACGGAAACCAGCAGTTTTATTAGACCCTTGGATTTTGTTTCCTAGGAGGAGTGCACTCCACAGTTTAGCTGGAAAACATGTCTAAATGTAAGTATTCCATTCAGGAAGGATAAAGCAAAGCCCCCCAAACTAACTACATTACATGCATTTTCCCAGGGAAACCCTCTCTGGAAGGGCTAGTCAAGGCTGTCTGCGTGGCCTTCTTGGGAAATTAGTTCCTTTTAATATCAGAAATCTAAACCTGATGTTCCTTTCATGGGATCTCAATGAGAGACGGCTTCCTGAACAGTTGTCCTGTAGTAACATATTTAACCCCAGCTGTATCCGGTGTTCCATGCTTTAAATGTCCGCAGTGACAGGTCACCCTACGCAACACTGCCCTTTACCCACACCCTTGCCCAGTTGGGCATAACCCGGTCACGTGCTTGCTAACGTCAAACTTTGAAGCTACGCGATGGATTCGAGATTCATGCTGTAGATCAGGCTGTTCATGGGAACCCCTGTTTTCTTTTTGCATTAGGTCAGATGGTTTATAGAGATTAAAAGACTGACTTCTGAAGAACCCTTGGATGAGAAATAGTTTGAATGATGATAGCTTTAATCCGTGTTGATAGCTTGCCGTTTGACGGGGCTGGAGAGCTGAGAATGGGGTTACTGCTTTCATAATCTTTCATAGCCTTGTATAAGTATGTTCCCTATTATATAATATAATCTATAATTATATAATCTTCATGCATATGTTTTTTATCCTCTAAGGGTTTGGCCAGCATCCAACAACAGGCTAATACCATGATTCATGTGAAATGCAGAGAGCTGCAAATTTTAAACAATTGTGGTCAAAATTCACACATTGCTTAGTAGTAATCATGTCAGTTACTTTATAATCATCCTAATTAAAGTTTACCCAAGTAAATTTCAATAAATCATCCTGCAGTTCTAAGATGAGAATAGCAGCTGCATTGGATACCGGAGTGAAAAAACAAGTTATATTAATAAATGATATTTCTCCTAAGAACCCTGTAATGACTTGGATAATATGCTGACTTATGGTGATGCTCTGGTCTATAACATTACACAAATCTGATGCTATCATTTTTTAGTTTCTTTTTTATTACCGTACATGTTTTTAATTTGGCTTTTTTTTTTTTTTTTTTTTTTTTTTGTTGCAATTTACAGCCAGAAGGAGGTTATTTTTTTTTTTTATTTTTTTTTTTCTCTCATTACTTAAAAGTTGAAACATGTTCATGAGAAAAATAATATTAGAATATGCATTAGACAATTCAGGCCAGTGGAACGCTGATTTATGAAATATTTACTAGCGAGCAAAGCGACGAACTGTGGCTTGGTGTTCAGGAATCGACAGGCAGGGCTCTGAGTAATAACCCAGCAGCTGTGTGGGGCTCATTCATTGGGCTTTTCCGTTTCACACATAAGAACATAAGAAAGTTTACTAACAAGAGGAGGCCATTCTACCCATCTTGCTCATTTGGTTGTCAGTAGCTTATTTATCCCAGAATCTCATCAAGCAGCTTCTTGAAGGATTCCAGAGTGTCACCTTCACCAACATTACTGGGGAGTTGTCAATACGTTTTAGAATTTTGATTGCTTGAATCAGATCACGTGTCGTCTTCTTTGTTCAAAACTGAATAAAACTTTTTTAACCTGTCTGCCTATGACATGTGTTTTAAACCCAGGATAATTCTGGTCGCCCTTCTTTGCACTCTTTCTACAGCAGCAATATCCTTTTTGTAGCGAGGTGACCAGAACTGAAAACAATATCCTAGACCTAGGCAGGGCTTTTAAACCTTTTAAGTATTGACAGTATTTCCTGAATTTCATTTGGAATGGTTTCGGCCAGGGTTGTCCGATGGTACTCTGTTCTGTACATACGTTGCAATGTGGCTCTTTCCAAGTATCCCGTTGTTGAGGTTTTGAATGGGTTTGAAGAAACTGCAGGTCTTAGGTAGAAATACAGTGAGTATAGGAACAAATCTGATGTTGGGTTTTAAACACATTTCATGAGCAGGAAGGTGTGGCTTAGTGTAGCTTACCACTGTTTAGTCACATTTTAGTAGACTAACCTTTTGGACACACAAATAAATAAATAAATAAATAAATACATAATAATTGAATATATCCTATAGTCCTAGACCCATTTAAATACAGTAAATGCAGTCATATTTGGAAAAGGAAGGTTTCTGAATTGCTGCAGTGGTGCACATAGACATTTTTATTGTAAGATCAGAAAAAAAAGAGAGAAATCTCATCCATTCTGATTTATCCATGCACTGTGTTAATCTGTGTAATATAATATCAAATTGTAGTGTTTGAGTCCTTGTAGCAGTATTGTGCTTCAGATATTCCACAATCAGATCTGGCTGCTAAACCCAGATGTTTATTCACCAAATAACAGCAGGATTTTCCTGTTCTTGAACTCAAGGATGTAATACAAACAAAAATAACCCTCAAGATGGGCGATCAAACATTAGCTCTTAATCAACACCATGCCAGAAGCCCCAGCCTCCCTAAGTACTGTGAAAAGCCGCTGATAAATCCCCTTTACTTTCTTAGCCCTTCTTTCCTAATCCATATGGCGGTGCTGACCTGTGATTTTGTTGAAGTTCAATTTACTCCTCTGTTATTTGTCCTGAAGCTTGAGCCCTCTTTCTGTATTGTTAAGGAAGGTTCCTGCAGAATCCCAGAAACCGATCTGCTGTTTTTCGTAGCTCATAAATCTCATAGAAATATTTTCCTAATTTTCCAACACATGCTCACACGTGCACTTTGTATTCATGTTATTTTTTTCATTTTTATTTCTTTACATTGTAAAGATGCCCCAACCCTACCACTCAGCCCATCCTGGTCCTCTTCCAAACAGATGTTGTCAGTCTTGCCTAACCTTGGTCAAATGTGATCTGTCTGTGCTGGAATTAAAACCTTGCCCTTGGATTAATTAAGGGTTGTTGTCCTACAGCGATGGCAGTGATATATATATATATCACTGCCATCGCTGTAGGACAGCAACCCTTAATTAATTATCTTCAAACCAAAGAGTTTATTCAAAGAATGTACAAAATGACTTCTCCAAAATAAAACCAGCAAACCAGCCTGAAAGAGATTTTAAATAAATAAATGAAGAAAAAAACAAAACAAAACCTAGCGTGAACTTCGACATCGCTGTCGGAACTGAACAAATTCAAACATCGTTACAGGGTCCCGGGAGTGGCTCCCTTGGTAAAGGCACGGTCGCGTGGTGTGCAGGTGTGAGTCACGCAGTAAAAGGAGCGCAGGTTAGCGTCCTTGGCTCTGGTTCTCCCACGCGTTAGGGAGGCAGAACCGGCAGGGATTCTCTCCTCAACACACTACAGAAGACCCTATCTCGGGCAGATATCCACTGTCGAGCTCCTAAGTGTAAAGGAGCAAGCTGGCTCAGTCGTGGGAGTGGAGGATGCACATTGACCCTTCATGTCTCCTGAGGAAGTGTTGCGGTGAGGGGAAAAAAACAAAAGAATGGGGCATTCTAAATTGGGGAGAAAATCAGGAGTTAAAATTATTGGGCACCTTTTTAAGAAGAAAAAAATCAAAGTGCTGGAAGATCTGAAATGCTAGGGGGAGAAAATATTGCAAATGAGTACAGTAGAGTGCCCCATTACACAATACTATTCATGAGATGGTGCAGAACATAATTCATGATCAAAGGGCTCAGGCTGCTGCTTGTGTAGTAGACCTCCAAATGGTTCCCGAATGAATAACAAGTGTGATGAATCGCTGGTATGAAAACATGCTTCACCATCTCATTTCATATTGATGTCTTTTTCCGTGAAGCTCAGTGTTAGGGCTGCTGGGCTGCACTGTTTTCGGCTCAAGTAGCTCGGTGGAGATGAAAGCGTTACTGCAGAGTGAAAAGGGACTGTAATGGGCTTGCAATAATAAATATCCGTGTGTAATAGTTATGCTATCTTGAGCACCACTTATCCCTTGTTTGCATTTCAGTTTACTGTGCTGTGACATGCAGAACATTAGCTTAGTCTGTTACTGTGTTTAAACGCATCCAGCACTCAAGCAGCTTCTCCCAGTCTCTGGATAATCATTCTCTTGTGGTTCAAGTCACAGCTGATGTCTGATACTGTAGATGTATAGGTAACAAAAAATAACTTCACCCCACCCTTTACCACCCTCGTAAAGGTTTCCCTTGGTTTTACGATGCATTTACAATAGTTTGTCATGGTTAATCATTTTGGTTTTGTGTTTTTTGTTTTTTACTGTGGTATGCTTTTATAAGGGCATATCCATTTGGAACTTTCCCAGCTTCTCTATAAACATATCAGACAGTACATTGCTTTCTCAATGTCTCTTTGACTTCTCTGAGAAATCTATTGCACATGATCAGAACGAGGAACACACACTTTATTTTCATAAAGGAGATCATACATGTTTTTCTAATACCTCTTATTCCTGTGACTGTCGAACATCAACTCAAAAGGGTGGATTGTTATTGGCATGAGCACATTTACTTGTTGGAGAAAAAACAGCATTTGAATTAAAATGTATTCAAGCAAACGCAAATGCTAAGCAAACTGTAACAAAGCCCAAAGCAACACAGCCACTTCAACAAACTAGTGTTCCCCAGCTCGAGACAGCCTCCTGTTTTCACAAAGCCATCATAATAAACCTGAGAGAGAGAGCCACCCAGAACACCACAAAGGGGTTGCTTGTTTCTCTACACCTCGGGGGTGGGGGGTTTAGAGAATGAAAATGTGAAAAATATAATTTGCAAAACAGTATCAGATATGCTGAAAGATCTCATTTCATCCTGTTTGAGAAAAAGGCATCTGTTGGAGATGTGTTTACCCTCCTTCTTGCACTAGAAAGGAATTAGCCATGGCATAAAATAAACTTTCTCACAGGGTAGTGCACAGGTGGCACAGTGTGTTTGGTTTATCTAGAGAAGCTGCTATTATTGGCTCCTTCTTACTTACTTTATGCCCTCTGGCATATAACTATCTGATATGCTCACCACCTGTCTGTCCTCAGCTAGAGTTGCAGCAGATCACCTTTCCCTGGCAGTGAAGTGTCTGAAATATAAAGTCAATAGGGTGCAATATTTTTACTTATCTATAGTAGTTGCCACTGCAAAATCATACCCTTTTTTCAAAACTGCTTTGGGTGGTTTGTCGTGATAAGAGTGTACAAATTTGGAGTAAGGTGCCCTCAGTTGGTTTAAGGTATTCTCAGTTGCTTTTCAGATCACTGAGGCGAGCCAATCTGGTTGTGAGATTTTCGTCAGGACTGCCAGAAGGCATCAGAAGAGCTGGAGTCCGGTTCACCTGTTCTGAGCGTATTGGGATGCTAGCCAGTCCCACAAGTCATGTTAAAAACATTTCATGTCTGCTATTTTCTATAGGCAGCTCAGACATCCTTGTTCTGTCGCTGACACTCAAGACACATAAAGAAAAACATTCTGTGAAGATGGTGAAAGACACTTCTGGAAATACTTGTAGACATTAGATAAATGCATTGCCTATTAAATGTGTGTCTAGAAGTTCAGTATACAAATAAAATGTGAATTTGTATAGTACTTCTTGTTAAAGAATGTTCATGTTTTAGTGGTGTTCTGGTACCTTCAGATTTAGACTACACGCCTGCGTGGAACACAGTCCAGCACGTATTTCCTCAGAAAGAGGGCAGGGCAGCAGTGTTGAACACACATCAGATCATTGCCGTTAGTAGAGCACAATTGTATTGCCCTGCAGTTGTATTCCTCCACACGAGGGCAGAATTGGAGGTCATGGCACATCCAGCACACGACCTAAACGTATCCGAGCATAAAGATGTTTATCACTGTCTTACCAGGGTTTCCAACCAATTAATCAAGACATAGTCATGTTACATATCATTGTAGCCGGGCACCGCACTCCCTATGCAGCAGGTACAGCCTAGGGTTAGGGTAGCACCTGAAATCCTATTTTATTGCATGTATTGTGGTTCTTAAGTGTCAGGTGAGTTTTTATTCTAAGAGGTAAGAAAGCCTACAGTAGGTCGTGCCTCTTTAAGTTCTTGCTGCTTTCACAGCCAATACCCTGCTTTTGCTGTCTGTTCCAGGGGTTTCCACTCCACTGCCGGCCCCAGGACCTATCCTACTGGCAGTCTCTGAAGGCCTGGATCACAGTGCACTTGACGTGGAGCGGAGAGGCATGCGAGAGGTACCAGCGGGCACTGATGGTGGAGCCCTTCTGGGAGGTCACACCATTGACAGTGAGTCGATGCACATTTAGAGGGACTTCATATTAAATATTTGAAAGTATGAAATCTAGAGTTTATCGGATTCTAGCCAGATGCAAAGCATCTAACAGGAGCTAGACGTTTGTTATAAAACTGGTAAAGATTGGGGGCTCCCGAGTGGCGCATCCAGTAAAAGCTCTTTGCGTGAGTGCAGGATGCGCCCTATAGTCTGGACGTCGCCGACCGTGGATGGGAGTTCCCAGGAGGCGGCGCTCAATTGGCTGTGTCGCCGGGGGGGGGGGTCTAGGTCGGCAGGGTGTCCTCGGCTCACCGCGCACCAGCGACCCCTGTAGTCTGGCCGGGCGCCTGTGGGCTTGCCTGTTAGCTGCCCGGGAGCTGCATTGTCCGCATACGCTGTAGCTCCTGGTTGGCTGCATGGTGAATCCACAGTGTGTAAAGAAGCGGGCGGCTGACGGCACGCACTTCGGAGGACAGCGTGTGTTCGTCTTCGCCGCTCCCGAGTCAGCACAGGGGTGGTAGCGGTGAGCTGAGCCTAAATAATAATTGGCCATTTTCAAATTGGGAGAAAATAAAAAAATAATTGGCGCCCGTGTTTGTCTGTCCACCTGTTTGACCACGTAGTGTGTCAAACAGGTGGACAGACGAACATGGGCGCTAAAATGCCTAGTGAAGGCTATAGTGGTTACAGTTTATGGACTGGCCTAGGAGGGGCTTTTGAGGTTCTGGTATATTGAGAATTAGAAATGAGGGCTAATAAAAGTGATAATAAAAAAGGACTTCTTGGAAAAAGAAGAGTGAATCATTTCTGTAAATGTTCCCTGTTTGGTTTGGTTTGTTTTGTTTTGTTCTGTGTTTTTGAGTAAATTTTCCCATAAAGAGTAACTATTTCTGTCCAGGTCTGTGGTGGCCGGCCGTCTTCTCTCTCTGAGCTGGAGATAAACAGGCTGCTGTCAGGGCATGGCCGCAGGACTAACTATGATAGTTTATTTCCTTTTTTTTTTTTTTTTTTTTTTTTTTTTTTCAAAGCATGTTCAGGCTAAGAGAATGGTTAATAAGCACTGTTCAAAAAACGGTCCTTTAACAGTCCTGAAAGCTTTGTGAATAGAGACCAGTGTGCCGGATAACCTGTGTTCTCCACTCTCCCTCACTGTCTCCACTACCCCCGCTCCCTATTCCAGCTTGTTATTACCCTGCGCAGAACCGATCCTGTAAAACTTTATGAGCTCCCCAGCATTTCTTAATGAGTGATTTTTTTTTTGCTCTTTGTACCTCAGAGTTTTGGCAGCGCCTGTAAAAGTCCCTGAGGCTAGGGTGAGTAACCTCTGTTCTCTCTCTCTGGTTACTAATTTCTGGGAAGTGGAGGTGTGAACTTGAGTCTGTTTTGCGGTCCGCTGTTTGAGAAAGTGTTAAAACTGAGAAAGCCTCAGAACGGCTGCAGGTTGCAGGCTGAACCTTTTAAAATACCGCTAAAATAGACGCTTTCAGGTTTTATCCTGCCAGATTGGCAGCGAGAGACAGGGACACTCTCTTTATATCTGTCCTATATTTACAGGTATTTGGCTTGCAGAGCAAACATCTTAAGCAAAGCCACAAACTTCAAATTGAGTGAGGAAGAGGTTTCAGCTTATTTAACACAAATTTTTTGCTTAATTTATTTGATTACCATACTTTTTTTATTTTCTTAACTTAAATTATTATTATTGATCCAATTTCACCAGTTGATCAGGAATTTGCTTTTTCAGACGTCTCATTCTGAAACAAACAAGCGTGAAATTCTAAAAGGAAGAGGACATGCTTATTTAGAGAGACCTGTGTTCACATATATAGGGGAACATGCTAAACATGCTAAAGCTGGATATTTTAGTAACACTTTAGTGGTTGCAAATTCATAATGAGAAGTGTTAATTCATGCAGGAAGGCATGTCTTATACACATGATCAACCTTCATTTGTTACAAAGGAACGTGGATGAATGCCAGTAATTAACTCCATATGAATTGACAGGGCAGAATTCAAAATATAAAACTCCAGGGCATAAGATATTCGGGTGTTATTCCTGTGGTATTTAGCTGGAATTTTTTAATGAAATATAGCTAGCAGCCCCCCTCCCTCCCCCTCTGTAGACTGAACATGTCGACGGCAGCGCTGTCAGAAATCCATCTCGAGGCATCTCATTAATCATGAAGTGTGTTAGGACAGGGAGGGCCGGGGGCAGGTGATCAACAGCCCAGGACAGACCACAGATACAACAAAACAGAACTAGTCAGGGCGGATGGACCCGGTTTAATTCTGAACAAACAAGTAAACTGAAAGCAAATAGGGTGAAGGATGTTGGTTTCTTGCTTTAGACTATATGATGCAATGTCTTTGTTCTGTTGATAGTGGTGGGCGAGATGGTTAGATGTCTTTGTTCTGTTGATAGGGGTGGGTCGTGATGGCTAGATGTCTTTGTTCTGTTAAGGGTGGGCGAGATGGTTAGATGTCTTTGTACTGTTGATAAGGGTGGGCGAGATGGTTAGATGTCTTTGTTCTGTTGATAAGGGTGGGCGAGATGGTTAGATGTCTTTGTTCTGTTGATAGGGGTTTATGAGATAGTTAGATGTCTTTGTTCTGTTGATAAGGGTGGGCGAGATGGTTAGATGTCTTTGTTCTGTTGATAGGGGTTTATGAGATAGTTAGATGTCTTTGTACTGTTGATAGGGGTGGGCGAGGTGGTTAGATGTCTTTGTACTGTTGATAGGGATGGGTCGAGATGGTTAGATGTCTTTGTTCTGTTAAGGGTGGGCGAGATGGTTAGATGTCTTTGTTCTGTTAAGGGTGGGCGAGATGGTTAGATGTCTTTGTTCTGTTGATAGGGGTGGGCAAGATGGTTAGATGTCTTTGTTCTGTTGATAGGGGTGGGCGAGATGGTTAGATGTCTTTGTTCTCTTGATAGGGGTTGGCGAGATGGTTAGATGTCTTTGTTCTCTTGATAGGGGTGGGCGAGATGGTTAGATGTCTTTGTTCTCTTGATAGGGGTGGGCGAGATGGTTAGATGTCTTTGTTCTCTTGATAGGGGTGGGCGAGATGGTTAGATGTCTTTGCTTGCTCAGAACAGGAAGAGTTCTGTGAGACTGGGTTCCTCTGACTTCCTGAGCTGTGTCTTTGGGCTTCTCTGGACGTGTTGCCTTTTGAACGGAGCACTAAATATGCATATGGATAATCCATGCAGTGATTTGCAGTTTTTAAAATGCCTGTCTTACATGTTGTCTTTATCTTAAAGGTCAAGGTTAGTAAAATTGTTTAAATCGACTTTGGTGACAGTATTAATCAATCCAAGAAGTACAGCGATACCCCAAATGATCGTTTGGAACAATACATTGAAGTCTAAAACAAAATGAGATCCTTGGTGTGTTTCCCAGTGGTGTTTGAGTTTGTACTTCTTTGTGGATCTGTGGCAGTTTTTAAAAAGCGCTCAGTTTAACTAAAAAATGACAAAAATAAAACCAAAAATAAATAAATAAATGAATGAATAAATAAATAAATAATGATAAATCCAATTCCTGTGCAATTCGATTGAGATGGATATGCATTTCCGGACATTCAGTCAGGTAATTTTCAGCGTGAGAGAAAGGCTGAGATGTTTGTGGCTACCCAACTAACTCTCCTGCTGTGGTGGATTTTGATGAATGCTGCTGCATGCAAGAGCTTTAAACCCCAGCATCCTCTCAACGTCCACCACAAACACTTTGTCTTTCACTGTGGCTGCAGCTCCCCATGACTGTGAGTTCCTCTCCCTGGCAAAAAACAAAAACAAAACGCTCCCCTCAACCGGTACCAAACCATTGGTTACTGTGCAGTCTTTTTACCCTTTGCATGCCCATCACATCCTCGAGTGTCAAATTCCAAAAGTGAGGATTGTTGCTCTTGCATGCCTACAAAGAAATAAAATACGGATTTGCTTATCGTTTGTTGTGATGAAGTTTCACAGCTCCTACGAAGGGCCCGTAGTTTTACAGGAGTGTTGCAGAATCAGATTAACCCCATCCTCCCCTCTCTTACACTTGCAGTGATTTAGTGGCTTGCTGTCTCCCTGCTCTCCTGTAGCACAGGTGGTTTGGCAGTTTCCTGCTGGAGTGGCTGGTTTGGTCATGTTCAGTGCGGGGTGAATTTCTCTGCTGGAGCCCCCTGAAAACCGTCTGGAAAGCCACAGATACGTGGTTCTGTTTAGGATCCATAAAGCAGCAGAGACCCTTTAAAAAGAACTCTGTCAGCGTGTCTTTAAACCTGACTTCTGTAAAACGTTCCTCCATGCTGCCACAAGGTGGCGCACTGGATCCCCTGTAAGGGAGGTCCTTAAACATTGTGCCTGTGAGCTTCATAATCTTGGAACATTACAACACTGATGTAGTACTAGAGAGAGTAATGCTATGTGCCATTGGATACTGTATGCCTGTATTTAACGTCATTTCATTGTATATTTACCATGCCCTCAAACTTGCACATACGCATGTGCATGTAGCCAAACACTTTGAGGTCCACTACTCTGTACTGTAGGTTAACCACAGTAATGGATATTGACAGTATGTACACAATACCTGTTCAGAAAGTGAACTGAAGATTAGAGATGAGCTGCGTAATTGCTCCAACAATATGTAACATGCAGAAAGCCACCAGAGCAAAGCAAGTAGTTGCAGTGCTATAAGTGTCATGGGGGGAAGCTAGTTCACTTGTACATACAACTTATTAAAGTGCTGAACGGTTCTGAATTGCCTGTTTCCAGGTTCTTGATTGCTTTGTGTTTTGACTAGATGGCGGAGCATGTTTCTCAAGTCCCTCCCACAGCTGGAAACCTTACTCACTTCTTGATACCCTCGAACCCAGATCTGGGCAGCCCTGTCGACGGTGCTTGTTTGACAGCATGTCGAACATCCAGAGACAATTCAGCAAATGTCCAGGAAGCTCTGAAAAATGGATAAGGACTGATTGAGGATTTCCTGGGGAATGTCAGTGGCTGGGATGCCTGTTAATACGGGTGGTCGCAGTCCATTCGCAGTGCATTCCCTAGGATTGTCGGGAATCGGCTGTGCCAGCAGTGGCTGATGGATGAGAGTAATGTAGAACCTTAATGCAACACAAAGCAGTTCAGATCAGGGCGATCTTGGAGGACGGGGTCAATCGCTTTGCATCTGGATCCAGGAAGACAGGTCAGAATCCATGCTGGAGTCAAGTTAAGATGAAAGACCAGGCTTTTGAAACTAAATGAGCTATGTCTGAGGTAGGTTCAGATGGTGGAGTATTGCATGACCATTGCAACCGTCAGAGCCACCGTTTGTATCCAAGTAAATTGCCCTACTAAAACATAGCTGTTTACATTTGTCTGCTTTGCCGTTGTTTTAGGAGGGAGCTTTTATTTGGTACCTGCTGATGCTGCAGCACTCGCCAAAAAGGCTTCAAGGGATGATCTGATGGCAAGTGAAACTACTGGCTGCAATCTGCTGGGCTTTAGTTCCCAGCTGATTTTATGATCCTGGAACCAATACTGCTGTGATTATGTTGAAAAGGATATTGCAGGAATAAGGGGATACATAGGGGGCTGCAGCTATAAGTACAGTGGCGTTTGTGAAATGCAACGCAAGCCTTTGGTACAGACATGGTTAAACCCCCTGTCTCCCAACACTTAGGACAGCCCCACGTCAATTGTACACTATGTAGTTTTGTTGCATTCTTTTACTCTTTTTATAACTGCTAAACCATCTCCTCAAAGTTCAGATCTAGCAAACGTAAGAAAACCATTGCTTCAAAGGTCAGCTCTGATTTAAGGAGAAATACATTGTTTTTGCTGTTTCAGCAAAGCTACATGACATACACCTGATTCAGCAAGTCTGTGGCAAGCTGTGGATTATGGTGAAGCAATACAATATGATGTCATAAACAGTACAAAATCCATGGATATGTACTCGAGTTATGGCGAGCAACACATACTTGTCTGTAGAAGTGAACAGTGGTATACTGGGACTCGCTTGTTTATATGCATGAATGAGCAATTGCCTGTTTATTTGCCTGTAGACCAGGTCGGTGCTAGTGAAAGACTGATACATTTTGTTTGGTGAAAGGGGGAACGATGCACTGTTATTGTAGCCTAGCCTTTGCCTTCAAGGCCCCTTGGACTGTGTGTATGGGAATGGATATCTCCTGGAGTATAACAGCCAAACAAAGGCATCTCTCTCTAGGATCATGACTGTCAAGTAACACCAAGTATGAAGGGTCAGAATTTAAGGCTGTCGTTGGCTCTGTTCTGCAGGCATTTGAAGACCAATTTAATGCAGCGATTTTTAAAAAAAAAACTTCTTAACTGAACCATGCAAAAAAAATAGTTATCGTGAATGTGCGTTCTTCTGCGCCTCCCTGGTGTGGAATCTTGTATCTATTTGCACTATTACAGTTCCTGTTTTGACAGTATTCAGTTTATACAAAAAATGACATTTCATTCTGGAATGTGCTGTAAGATAACAGATATCATTCGCAGAACTAACCACCTGTTCCCAATCAGTTATCGCAATGGAGAGTTCTTATTTGTCAGTATTTCTGGGCCATGGTTAGTGTGTTGGTTTTAAAAAAAAGTTTCCATTATGGATTCAGTGTGATAATTTAAGGGTGGTAAGGTAAATAAATCTGTCATCACGACTCCAAATAAAGTTCAGGCTGATGGATGTGACAGCGGACTGATAAACTACAGTCCTGCCTCTGTTCTCTCCCCCCTCCCTTCCTGGTAAATCATAAACAAACAGTGCCAGTTCTGTCAGCAGTCCGCACAGGAAGTGACCCCGAACTATGGTATAGTCAACCAGCTGAACTATAGACAGAGACTGGAATGAGACCAGAGACGGTCCCAGGCTTTCTTCGGTGCCGCACTGAGGTGCACTGTTTATGTATAATGTGTCAGGGGGAAGCGGGCTGTTTGTTTATGTGTTTATGCCATTAACTCTTGAGTAAACTGAAAGAAGCCACTTGGAATGTAAAAAGACACATGGCAAAACGGAATCTTCAGGAACTAATTGTTAAATCATCATTGATTCATACAAGCTATAGATGGCATTTATTCATCAGTCCAAAACCATATAGTGGACTGCAACTAGTTGCAGTATGTAGTACTTTTCATTATCACTATACATGCCTCTATCATGATACGATATAACCATGTAAAGGGAATCTCACAATATTTAAAAATGTACAATAAATTACCATGCAGCTTATAATCAGTCATTCATTCACTAGTAGAGAGGTTTGTGAAACGTGCATTCACGGATGAGCATTGTTACACATATGCATGCATGCTGAATATATAGTTACAAATAAAACATGATCATTTGGTTTGCTTCTTGAAATGTAGAAAGCAGCCTGCTAAGGGACCATATGCTGCTCACCCAGGTGTCCTGTCAGTGTCAGCACTCTTGTATAATGCTAAGTCCTCAAGCTCAACCCCACACCGTGGGAGGTAGGAAACTGTCCCTGTGGTTTAAAGTGAGCAGCGGCTTTCTCCTCAAGAGCGATCACCGTTGAGCTCCTGGAATCTGATCCCAAGAGCTAGAGCTTGGACGGCTGTGAGATGCAAGGACATTTCTGCATTGCACTGGGCAGGAAAACTACAGAACAGCGAGAAAAAGGAACTCTCATCAAAAAACACAAAGCACACACCTTCACACGTTTCACTGTTGTTTGCTTCACAATCAATTTGGGGAGCTCTTATTGCTGTTGGCTGTATTATCACTGGTCCCCATTTTCTTTGCTTGTAATTTATGCTTCCCCTAAGCTTGTAGGTGAAGAGTTATGATGATGTGAGGTACAGCTTTCTTTGCTATATCACAGTGTGGTGTAGTTCATGGTGTGAGGTATAACACAGGGCTGCTTTGGGTTGAAATTTTCATGAAAACAGTTCCTAGCCCCACAAGGTGTAGGAATAGGCCAGGGGGGAATAGATTTTAGGATTAGATTTAAACACCTGCCCCCTATTTATCAGAACTATATCTTCGAGGAGAGGGTGGCAGGGTACTGTTAGAAAGCAGCTCAACCACATGTCAAGTGACTCACTGGGCTGTGTTCAACATAAGGCACAGCAGTTAGCTGTTTGAAATGGTTATTTAAGAATCAAACTTGACACGATTCCTTCCTCACCTTGAAACTAGTCTGTGAAACTCATAGAAGGGGGACCTCCTTCCAATATCAAACTGCTCTTGAAAAAATAATGTGACTTGATCTGAAGAGAACTGACTCGGCAAGCATTGCCAACTTATAAAAGCACAGATTTGTTACCTTAATGGTGATAACCGTGGTGTCAAATTGCTCCCAATCACACATAGGATCTATTACCAAGTGGCTTTGGCTCAGCTTTGAGTTGCTTTCAATTTAGTCTCTTTCATGCAGTCCAGTGGCTCTGAGGCAAAGAGTGTGAAGATCCATTGTACTGTAGTTACACAACATCACGCCCTTTTTTAATGAGCAGCCTACTGTACCGGGAGTACAGGGGCACCTACTAAAGAATGTGATCCTGAGTACAGGTCCATGTGCATTACCAAGATCCCATCATGTGGGATTAAGATAGAAAAGGTTTTTTTTTTTTTGACTTGATCGCCCACACATTCCACAAACTGTCACTGTTAAAACATATCAAAGTGGTGTTCCAAATCCAGACTCCAGTGCATTATAAAGCAGCATGTCTTGAGATTACTTGAAGAATGCAGTAAAAGCTGATGATAGATGCCACTGTACTATGTGAATGATTGATGTCAAACTGCCCCTGTTATTGAGCTGGAATTTCTCTAAGTTTTATAACGAAGTTCTTCACACAGAGAAAGCGAGTAACGGCTTTCTGATACCCGACCTTAGGGCCTGGGGCTGCAGTGATAAAGGAATGAAGAATGCATCTTGTTGAGTGATTAAAGAAAGATGTGGCAATGGAACCTACTCCACCCAGCAATCCATCCTGTGAATATTTATGCATGTTCCCATTGAGGCTTTGTACTTATGCTAGCCGTGGGGAAAATACATTTCCTTGAGTCTTTTATGATTGACAGACGTAGAGTTTTGACTTGTATGTGCATATTTGCAATATTATTATTTATTATTGACCGGTAAGGAAAGGGAGATTGAAATCACTTTTACAGTGGAGATTCGCCTGGTGGAAGCGAGATGCAATCTGAACCTCTAATTGTGTGCGTCATTTTGAAATAATTCCAGCGTGTAGATTTCCATGCGTTTGCCATACTGCATAGGTCCGAAGAATTCCAGATCCTAACTAGTTAATATCATGTACACATCGGGTTCTGTTTAGGTAACCTGGAACTGGTCTAATGGTTCTGACAAGCAGTCAGTACTCCAGATGCGAGACTCCTGTCTGGAATGTAAGAAGTGTCTTTTTGGCACTAAACCTTGGCATTTAGTTTCTAGTTTGTATGGTCTGGTGTTCCTAAAGCAAATAAATTTGGCTGCCCCTTCCAGAAACGTCAATGATGCGCACTGTAGACCACGTTATTTTTCTTTCTTTTACCAAATGTGTAGCTGTAGGACATTTTCCATGCCCCCTTTAATTGGTTGCAGATCATAAGAGCTAGCTGTATGTAGTTGTTTACTGTATTTTTTATTTTGCTCTTACTGTCTACTGATTTTACTCTACTTTATAACTGCTCTAATCTATAATGTGATATTTTGCAATGGGATACTTTGTATTGTGATATTATGTAACAGCTGTAAGTCACCCTGGATAAGGGCGTCTACTGAGAAATAATTAATAATAATACATGTATATGGAGTCTGTATTGTGAGGTCCTAAACAGTTCAATATGTCATTCAACCTTTTTTTAGGAATAGTAATTGGTTATGATGTGGTTTTGAAATTGCCTGTTAGTGCTACGCGAAACACAATAACCAGGAAAACTGACAATGCAGACCACATCACCCAAGATCTCACTCTCCACATGACAGGCAGCTATCTACTTGATTACTGTCACTGTTTTTTGTACCTACCCTTTTCTAAGCTTCAGTAGCACTTTCACTGCCCCCTTGCAACTTGTCATTCTCCGAATGCATTGTCTTCACTTTGAAAACTCAACACACAACATGCCATGCTGCTGAGAATTATTATGAGCCCCTTTTCCTCATAGAACTCCAGAGGATTAGAGATAAAACAGTGAATAAGTTCAGTTAGGGTAGCAGAAGGAACCGTATATCAAACACTTGAGTTGCTGCACCTATCCGCACAGGGACAGAGCGTTCCTGTTCAGCTACAAGTCTCCTTAACCTATTCTCTGCCAAGTTACATACAGTAGAATGCTACCATGCCTGCTGTGCCATTTTAAAAACTGAGATTTTCCATTGTTCTAACAATCTTTTTTTTTGTTGTTGTTGTTTTAAGCATTGATTCATACCTTTTATAACACTATGTAACACAATTTTTGTTCCTGGGTAGTAAGGGTTATTTCCTAATTGCTTATGCCTCAAAAGTATAGAAAATGGCTATTATTCCTCACAAACTTTGCTTTTGTGACCAGGACAGTGATATTTTGAAATACCACTATTTCCAATGGGAAAATGGGAGCTTTTGTGTCTTTTCGTTCACATAAAGTCAGAAAAAAACCACATATGAATCCAAATTAACATGTATTTATACTAAAGTAATACAAAAATGTGAGTAGTTTTTCAAGATTTACAATTATACTGTAAATTTACAGTATAATCGTAAATCTCAAAAAACTACTCACTTCTAAATCGTTTGTAGTCATTTTTGTATTACTTTAGTATAAATACATGTTAATTTGGATTCATATGTTGTTTTTTTTCTGACTTTATGTGAACGAAAAGGCACAAAAGCTCCCGTTTTCCCATTGGAAATAGTGATATTTCAAAATATCACTGTCCTGGTCACAAAAGCAAAGTCTGTGGGGAATAATAGCCATTTTCTAAACTTTTGAGGCATAAGCAATTAGGAAATAACACTTACTACCCAGGAACAAAAAAAAAAAAAAAAAAAAGTGTTACACGGTGTAATCAAAATAAAAATAAAAAATATTAGAAAAAAACCCGGGAAATTAAGTTTAATTAAACCATTGCTTGGAGGTGAAGATGTCTCCTGTAATTTAATTTACCAAGTGTGTGTGAATTATCTCTGATTCAGCTCTGAATACTTGCATGATTGCTCGGCTTATCAGGTCCAGCTGTCTGTCCCCCCTTGTGTGTTGGTGTGGCCCAGTGTTCCCAACCGCTCAACAGTCCCAGACCCACAGACTACCACTGTTCAAACAGAGTGCCCTTCATTATCAGGGGAATCACGTGAGGGACTTGGTGTAATACCGATGGCGCTCTTGAAATTTTTGTTCTAACTTTGGAACCACTCGTCTAATTGGATTGTTATTGACATTCCATGGAACTTGGCGGTGTTGGAATCCATTTATACATTGTGCCGCTAACATGGACAATGTAATCTCCCTGTTTGAGGAATGATTCTAAAATTATCAGTGCCTCTCGAGCTGGAATCGGATTGGGGGTTTTAACCCGTTTTGAAGAGGAGCAAGGGTCTACTAATTGTTTTAGATGGAAAATCCCCAGTGTCGGAGCTGCTAAGGTGTGCTGCACGTGAGTAACTCTGTGCTGACTGTGCTTGTTTGCAGGCAGTGATGTCGACAGTGAGCCGCATCGTGGTCCAGCCTCTGGAGCTGGTGGCCCAGGGGTTTGGGCGCAGTCTTCGCTTGATCATGCAGGAGATCCCTTCACTCTGGCAGCCCTTCTTCTTCCCCATCCTGCTTCTCTGCTTCCTCTGTGGGCTGCTCAGTTACATTTTCCGCCAGGGAGCAGAAGGAGGCACGCTGACCCCCGAGCCAAGCCCACGCAAAGCCCTCCGCTGGAGGTGACTCATGCAAACACAACCCCTTTTTGAAATGGACAAAATAGGTGCTTTTTATATACATGTGTTTTTTTTTTATTCTAGCTTTTGGAAATAGCAGAGTGTACCTTTTGCTGTTTTGATTGATGGTTTTTTGTTTTTTGTTTTTTTTCTACTGTATGTTCCTGTTAATAAAACATTTGCCTTATAGCTATGTTTTTTCTTTATAGAGGAAATGGCAGTTTTGAACTTGTTACCCACCAATAAGGTGTTGCCATGGGGAGAATCAAGATATAACTTGGTAGAGTCTGTCAACACAAGTTTTAAATAAAGTATATTGCTTTTTTTAAAGATAAAAGTACTATTATTTTGAAGCAATAAACATCCATTTTCCAGGACAGTTAGTTACTAACAAAACAATTCCCATAAATCTTACCCAATACATACTGCTGTAATTCCGTTGGTCTTGGGTGTTCTTAGATGAAAAACACGCACATTATGGTAACAGAAAATTGTTGTTTTTTTTAAAATGGTAATTTATTTGAAGCTGTTGGAGAAGGATATTGTAACCAGAGAGCCCTTTTCTCTATATACTGCACTGTGGAAATAACAAGTTGTGTATATTTCTGTAAATTCCTTGTTGGTGCCTCCTTGCTTTCAAGGGTGTGTTTTGCATGGTATGCTGGGTAGCTGAAGTGCTGCTGGGAAGATCATCTCTACAAAAAATGTGTTTGTTTAGTCTGACACGAGTTTAAATCTATTAAAAAAAAAAAAAAAAAAAAAAGGTTTTGGTTATATCATTAAAACTGGAAACAGAGGAACAAATTGCAAACAGCAAAATGTGTTTTGTTGTGTGTGCTGGGTTCAGCGAGCTGGATTTCTCATTTTTATCTCATTGTTGCGTCTAAAGTTTTGTTTTTTTTAACTTCATATGCTATTATAGAAGCGACAAGCCCTTTACAAAGATTTCTCTCTGAAGCATTGCTCTAATTTTAATATCGCCTTGGTTATGCTTTAGACAGCGGTGGCCAAAGCTGCCCCTTCCACTCCTGGTCTTTGTTCCAGCCCTATTCGAAATGGTTTAATTAACCCTATTAAACCTCCTTCCAGATCCTGAAGCAGTTCATTATATCAGTGTACCTGTTAAACCAGGAGTGGAGTAGCCCTCAAGGACCGTGATTTGACAGCCCTGCTTTAAAGCAAG
This sequence comes from Polyodon spathula, assembly GCF_017654505.1. Classification (NCBI taxonomy): domain Eukaryota; kingdom Metazoa; phylum Chordata; class Actinopteri; order Acipenseriformes; family Polyodontidae; genus Polyodon; species Polyodon spathula. The sequence continues at coordinate 11,908,201 of NC_054541.1, read as the reverse complement.
CAGATGTAGTGCAGTTAATTCCTACAGTTTTCCAATTGAATGTATTATGAATTGGTGGCGCTTTTTTTTTTTTTTAAACTGTCTGTAGAACTTGAGATTCATTAGATAAGAATTGGAAATATATTATTCATACTGTATCCATTCCAGTGGCATTCTGTTGGAATGTGTTTGAATTTGCGGTCATTATTTTAAAGTATTACTGCCTAACTTTGTACCGCTGAACCACATGAGATCTAGTTCAGTGTGCCAGCATTTGAAATGTCTTGTTGAAAATGTTGATGGGCATAACCCTGTTCTTGCTTTGTTTAACTGGAAGGAAAGTTCAGTGCATTCATTCCATCCAAACCAAGCCTTTACAAATGTGATTTCTTCAAGCAACTTCCAACAGAGATTTGGGTTTTCAGGGATGTTTTACCTACAGTATTTATAGAGTGTGTGGTTGTGTAGATTTTAATGAAATAATCTGGTCCTGCTTATATCAGTCACCGTGTGCATCACTGGAATTTTACCTTGCAGCTTTTTCTGTTTCTGTTCCGTCATTGACTACTTACCTACAATAACGCACGGCTATTCTGCGTGAAGGCAGCTAGCAAATAGCAAATGGCCAAATGGAAACCAGGCATATGTTGACCCACATCAACCTACCTGTCCTCACACGTTATTAGTGCAGGCCACTGATGCAAAACAATGCATCTACAATTAACAACAATTCATTACATTTAAAAAAAGAAACACAAGTGCCTTTTTTTATATATACAAAACATTTATTATAATAATAGGGTAATAGGATACAGCAAGGGCAGGTGCCTGCAGACTTGTTTACCAGCAAGGTAAACCAGTCTTGGGCACAAGTAGGGAATGAGTAAGGGAATCCCAAAGAGCGTGGAAAAGTGTGTGGCACGTTTATTCAGAACAAAGTTTACACAGAAGAAAGATTCTGAAGATTCTTGAGCACTTTGACATGATTAGCGTGTTCAGCTGTTTTATTTCTGCTTTTAGAATCCCTGCACAGGTTGTAAATCACTCTAATCTGGCCCGTGGTTGTACATTCTTCAGTGGCTTGTCATTTTGCAATCTTGGTCTTTTAGCTCTGTTAATCTGCCTACTCTGCCAGATCTTCACTCTTCTTTACAGTACTTTGAGCAATGCTTTTGGTCGTAATTACAGAGCTTAACTTGTGAGTTATTTAAAAAATGTCATTTTTTGTTGTTTTATAAATAAAATATCCATATGAGGAATATATTCCTGAATAACAAAGAATATTTTTCATTTTAATAACTCGCAATCTTGAATAGGGAGAGTTCCACCTTTCGACAAGTTTTAAAACAGAAACGCATTCTGTTTCCTCAGGATCTCCTAGATCGAGACATTACATCCAACCATGGCAGGTTAGTTTGCAGGCAGTTATAGCTGTTCTTTACAACACCCCCAAGCCTTGTATCTACAGCAGCCATCTGTGGTGCGCCGGACCGTGACACTGAAGAAAGTGTGCTCTATAGCTCTGAGGTGAAGGTGCTGGGTTACAGTACAGAAGGCAGTGTGTAAGAGTCCATTAACTGATCTGCAATTACTTAGTCGTTGAATTTCAGGTAGATGTTAATGAGCGCTGAAGTCACAAAACTTACGGACTGCATTTTTGTAGGTCTGTAAAACAAACATTCTCTTAGGTGCTGTTATAACGGAAAATAAACTAACCCTCTCTATAGAACAGGTGAAAAATATTTCACAAACTTCAAACTTGATTTAATTGACAGCAATTGGCTTGGGTTAAAAAAAAAACTGTAATTAACAAAACATTTCTTACAGCAGTCCAAAAATGAAACAATGTTTTACAGAGCTGTCTTTTTTGTCTTAACTGTTTGTCAGAACAGGAAACTACCAATATAAATGTTGTTAGTGTTTGTGTGTTAAGGAAGGTGAATAATAATAATGATAATAGTAGTAGTAATAATAATAATAGTTTCATAGATTGCACATATACTGTATTGCAGTAGGAAAGAACACTGCCCATTTTGCATCTTGTTGTTTTCATTGATAAATTGGGTCTTTGCTGCAGTTATTGTGCAGTAAAGGAGGTTTGGCCAGGTACTGCATTACACATAATGATTCATATATGTTGCCTCTGAGGGTCTTATCCATAACTATACAAACATCCTCAGTGATAGAATATGAAGTAATACTTAAAGCAAACTTCTTCTTTGACCAATGTTTTTCGACTAGAAGTCTCTCTGAAGACACAGAGAAAGACTTCTAGTCGAAACATTTGCCACAGAATTGTATGAAGTTTCTTTTGGCATTGAACTGACTGCGTTAGGCTTTACAATACGTACATACGACACCAGGAACAACAAATAAGGAAATAAAAAGATGCTGAATTCCAGAAGGAATCTGGATCCCACAGGTTATATGCTGTGTCCATGCCCACCTGTTAATATGGACATTTGTATGATATATATATATATAAGTATGATAAGTTGATATACTCTTATAAGGCAGCCGGCACACAAAGGCTCAGTATATTGAGGTGACGCATACTCCATCAGACCTGATGACCATTAACAGTAACAGTGCGTGTGAACGCATGTATTGTGATGCTAGTGTTCTGCAGCACACACAGCTAGAATTCTGGTCAGGTAGGTCAAAGGCTCCAAAAGCCGGGTATTTGTTGCGGTTCACGAGTTATAAACTGCGTCCCATTATACAATCCCTGCAGTGAATAACTAGCGCTCATTTTGAGTCCTGAGTAATCCTGCTCCCAGAGGATGCTTGCCATACCTCAAAGTGACCTCAGTGTGACCGCAATGCAGCCCTGTCCAGAGAGGGTGCTGGGAAAGATTACCAGCGAGTTTCTTTGGTCTCCTTCAGCCTGTTGCCTTTTGAAACCATTTTTTTCGGAGCCATTACCAGCCGATTTGGTTGCTGCCCGTTTGAGCCATTTCGGTGCATTCAGAAATATACAGGGGCCTTTCCGAGGGCCAGTCTCTTACGTTCCAAACTTTCGTCCTTTTTCTGGCCAGGAAGAGACATAGTAACGCTGTGAAGAGTGCGTGTATGTGGAGTGCAGGGCTGGCTGGACTCTGTGGTGGACGTGCCCTACTGAACGAAGGGAGCCCTCTGCCTCCACTTCAAATGCCTGTTGCAAAGAGAAATGCATACAATAAGAATGGCGACAATCTTATGTTCCTGAAGATGGGAATAGTATGGGAATCCCAATAGCTTTGCCTCTGCAGTATGCCGTATTTAGTATTCCATCAAGAAGTCTTAGAGATAATCAAAACTGAACCTTGTTTGACCCATCTTGCAATGGCAACCTTCCCAGCGTACAGTTTGTAAGTCACAACCGTGGCTTGCTTTAGCTGCATCTTTGTCAGTGCCCAGCTTTGTAAAGTGAGTTACTGTATAAACTGAAATGGTATGGCTCGAATAATATGTAGCGTTGGCATACTGGTCCATGTTGGAAAGCGTTCCAATCCAGTCACCATCTACCATGAGCATCAAATTTCCTCACAAATATTTTAGATGCGTGGGTTAAGTTCTGTTTCACAGCCTGTGTAATTACCTGTGTGGCGCAGTGAAGAGGCCTGTCCGGCTGTCTGTGGGCAGAAAGCTCTTCCCTCCGAGTCTCTTCTGTGGCAGCTGCTTCTGTGCTGAATCTCCTTTATACCTAAAAAAAAGAAATGTGCAAATTTGTGTTAATCTGCATTACAGTGAAAAGTGGAAGTGAAGCGGGGATACAGTTGAGCTGCAGTAGAACTGAAAAGAAATATACTAAATGTTTAACCAAAAATGTACTTTTATTAATATTTCACAATGTAATGTCCACTATCTTACATTGTAACCCGCTGTATTGTTATGAAATCAAGTAAAACAGACTACTGCCTTCATCAGCGCAATTAATTTGTCATGACCGCTATACAGATCTTAAGCACTGTATCGGAAAATGAATTTAACGTAAACTGAAGGCCAGCGATAAATCGTCAAGTCTTATATTGACACACAGAGCTTCAGCCTTGGTAGTGATGTCTCATTGCTATGGTTACGTTACATCGCACTTAAAAAGCAGCTGCTACTGGAAACAGTTTACTGCACCCCTTCCCTGCCATCACAGGATCAAGTGTCTCCCTACCTGTGTGAACTGAGGTGCTGAGAGAGATTAAGTCGATTGCCTACTAAAGAACAAACAGATTGAGAAGACACTGCTGACAGCAGAACTTGGCAGTCTGAGGGTGCTGACGAATGAGGTCCAAGACAGGTGAAAGGTCTAATTGATCTCCTGTGTAATGGGTCGTTTATCAGGAGATCTGAGCTGCGTGTTCAAGGTGTTTACCTTCAGGGGAAAAAAATGCACCAGAACCAGGAATGATTGATAATTGTATATGCGCCAATTGTCAGCCTCCGCGTGTAGAAAGAGTTTGCCATGGTAAATTTGGTGATGGCAGTTACCAGTGCCCCATGGTTTCCCCAGGTTTTGAATATGCTTTATCATAGTGACAGGAATGTGGAGGAAGTAAATACATTCCAGAAGCAACAGACAGAGTACAATACTTTTAATCCTTTACAGAATCTGTTGTTTCCATCCCAGGCCACATGCACGGGGACAAACACCCTGTGTTTTTGGACTGCAATGCGCTTTATAATGCAGGACGCAGTAACATCTCTTCCAAGGTCGGTGTCTCATTTTGCAGCAATGTCTTTTCTTTTCAAGGTGTTGCTTTGTTTCTGATCCTTGTTTCCATGAATTCCAATGCAATTTAACCCCTAATAAACCAATATATATGTTTTGTTTTTTAGACATAACCCCATAATCCTGCACCCTTTCTTTTTGGTATTTGGTAGAATCTATTCAAACCCTCTTTATCAAATATACTGGTGAGTCCCGATATCCCTGCAGTTTTTGTTTCCGTAACACACATAGAGATCAGTGGAGTGGAGAAGAGGGGGTCGCTTACCTTTCCCTGCAGAAGCTTTCACACTGAGGGTCCCCCCCCTCCACACAGGAACACCGGTGGGATCCCGCCCCAGCTCGCCCCTCACTCCGCACGCGCTCCACGGAGCGTTTCATCCTCTGCGAGCCCCGGTAACTGGAGAGGCCGTAGGGGACCATGCGTCTGGAGAGAAAGGAAAGAGCAGAGATCATCAGGAGAGCAGAAGGAGGCCCTTTCTCATACTGTACACACCCTGATACTTTTTACTGGTCTAGTGATCCCTTTTCACTCCTTCTCTTTCCGAAGCATTGCATGCAGAATGCTTTGACGTCTTTGTGTGTGCGTGACTGAGGTGAATTGAACCCTACCGCAAACAGGAAACAGTCAAACACAGAAATACTAAAGGAATCTTAAAGGGGTTATGTAAGGGTTTGCTCCTTGTTTTTTGTTTTCTAATCTCCTCTGTTAGGCTTCCGTTCTTAACCCTATGTGGAAACCTTTCAGCATTTTAGCATGTCAGCCTGTCCATTGCAGTTAGTGATTCAATGATCAGAGACTGAGGCCAAAGGAGAAGAAATAACAGATCACTTACAGACTGCTGATAGGTTAGGTGGGGACTGAGATAACACTGAACTGTGACTGACACTTCCACAATCCGCTTTCCTTCAAACCTTCAGTTCAGCCGTTAGGAAAGCGAAACCCAACTTAATCCACTGTGAATCACACAATCTGGCAACAGTAAAAGCGCACTGAATGAGTTCACGAGTTCTAGGATAGTTTATCTTGCACTCTGGCCCTTCATAATCTCCTTGAATATATATATATAGACACACCCGCACAAGTACTGCATATTAGAAAGAGCCTGCAGGTCTGCAGTGTTGAGTGGACAGTTATCTTCCCTACAGTAAACTACTAGAGCAATCTGCAGTGACAGCATTTTCTACGTTTCCTGAAAGGCTCACAAGTTTCATTAGCGGGTTCCCAGCACCAAGCACTCACAAACCACACTGAACATACTGTAGCAGCGCATTGGAATTTGAGCAAGACCCTAACTGTACATACAGTTTTTTCTTTTGGTAAATGTGCGATGAGAGTACGGTCTAGTTATCTAGTTATTTATTTTACAAATTAAAAAAAATAATAAATAAATAAAATGGTGCACAACTTGATAGTTCCGACTTCATTTCTAAAATGACACTGTAATAATGGAAGCCTAATAAATGTAATATAATATCCCTACCCTCGAATCTGCAGTGCTGATTCAAATGCACACACTTGATTGTTTAAACCCTGGATAGGTTCGCTCATGATCAGCACAGGAACCTGTTTCAGCTGCTCCACTCAAACCTCTAAGCAGCAAAGCCATGGGGTTAGCAAACCAGTTCCTTCAGCAATCCTCTTACATCTGTATTAAATGCCACAGAAGAGCTCTGGTGCTATGGTATAAATTATTACAGCTAAATAAACCTCCTCTTTACTTGCTTGGTCTACTAACCCTAAAGATTAAGCTTGCTGCATGCCAAGTCTGCAGTATGGGCTGTTCCAGTGCTTGTGGATGTCAAGAGTCAGAAATATGAGAGCATCTGTGTGCCTTCATGCATGGACAGCAGCATTAAAACTCACAGTGACCTGCCTCAATCTGTGGAGGTCTAGAGCTCTGGCAGTCCGTTCTGCACACATCCTGTAGCCAGGGAGAGTGATAAGGGTATAGGCTACTTCATACTTCATCACTCATATTTCTGGCTCTTCAGACCCTCCACTGAGAAAGCATGAAGCTGAGGGATCTGCTGACAGTCTTTACGAGAGAGAGAAGCAGTTGCTTCAAGGCACTTGAACCAGAACAAAATGAGATGCAGTGCAGACAGGCAGATGGTGCTCCTGTCAGAGTGAAACAGGGCCAGGCAGGAGCGGGGAGTACAGAGAGTGAACAGACTGCCGGACTCTTCACATCCTCCTGAAATTATTTTAAACTGAGCTCCAAGTCTCATAAAACCACCATCCCCAAGAACTGTGCATTGTTTACTAGGGGTGGGCTGATACTTGTACTTCATTCATGGGTTGATTTCAAAACAATAAAAGCTGTCCTTTCCTCACCTTTACAACCGAGTACCAATCAATGGCAATTAACGTCCGCATTGTAAGTCTTTTTAAACCCAAAGCTCCATCAACAATGTCCCAAGAAACTCTTCACCCCAGAGATGGCAGTTCCTTCCTTCTTTTCTTTGATCTGTGATCTTGTTACTCAGCACTTACAGTGACCCTTGTTTTCCTTGTTTGAGCGCACATTTACACTGTCAACCTGACCCCAAAGCCTTTGACTACTGTTAATTGCTTCACAGTAACTGGAATTATAAGGAATGGAATATGTGCAATTTCAGAGAATAGTAGGGTTTAATTTAAGTCTCCAATCAGTTTGAGCCATCACATTTTTTAAAACTATTTTAACAAGTGCCTGTAAAACGTACAATGGTGTGCCTAGTGAGGAACAGGTGTGTAATTAGGTGACCATTAAAAGCTGAGCTTGCTCAATTCTTAATTTAGTAGGTGTCACAATTGCTGCAGTTATCTGAAATGTCATTAAGCAGAACACGCTGCAAGAGAGGTGTCAATTAACTCAAACACTGGTTATTAGGAGAAGCATTGTTGGCTGTGATCCGCTGAATATCTTGCACAACCAGGTTACTTGTGCACTGGGATAAAGCCTCTTAAGATTCCAGCATGCAAGGTCAAAGAGACACACCCTGTAACATAACTAGAAACGCATGCATTCTGAAACCCTGAGGAGGGACAAGCATCGCCTTCCATTCGACATCTTTCATGCACTTTTTCTTTCATTCTTGTTAAAATAAAAAAATGGTCTCATTTATTCTAGACGGTTGCTCTATATATTTCTTTGTGGTCCAATTTAACCAGACCAGAAAGCCAAGAGATCATTCAAACCCCTCACGTTGTACTCTGCTTTCTGGGTCCAGGAATATTTGAGACAATGCACGTGGGTTGTAGAAAATGCAGGCTACACTTCTAAGAGTTCACTCACAGACCGCTGCCAAACAGATATCACCTTCAACTGAATTTCTGTTGTTTCTTGGCTTGACACTTGCTCTTGTATGTAAAAAATGATAGTCAACTGTGCCAGATAAGCTGTAAAACCCTTCAAAAACAGATGGAGAGGTAAGACTTAATAAAATCACCAATCCATCACACATGCACCAACTTCTGAGGCTGCTGCAGAACAAAAGACTCTTCAATAAGCTAGTCCTTCTCAGCCACTTTATTATTTAATGACGGTCTCCTGTTTAAAATCATGCAGTATTCAAGTCATAAAATCAGGGTTTACCTGCTGTTTCGCAGCACTTTTTTGATAATGTAATTAGTCAAGACTTGAGTTGTGGGTTAGAGGCTATATTTTAACAACCGTTTGCAGGCGTTTCAGTTTAAGTGGCACCCTGATTGTTCTTTGTGTATGTTAAGTATTTACTGCAAAGCTTTTTTCACTGCCCCCCCTTCTCATATACTGGAGTGTCAAAAAACAAAGCAAGGGACCACTGCAGACATAGTATCAGAAACGAAGGGCACACACACACACACACACAGGCATGCACCCCCATGCACCCCCCCATGCACCCACCCTCACACACACACACACACACACACCCCCCACACACCCACCCACACACACACTGACACACACTAATACACACACGCACCCCCCCACACATCCACCCACACACACACACACACTGACACACACTGATACACACACACACACACGCACACACCCCCCCACGCACCCACCCACACACACACACACACACTGACACACACTAATACACACACACTAACACACACACGCACGCACCGCCACACACACACACACACACACACACACCCCCCCCCCCCCCCCCCACACACACACACACACACACACACACCCCACACACTCTGACACACACACACACTGACACACACACATGCACGCACCATCCCCCTCCCCCCACACACACACCAGGTATGGAAATAAGACTCCCGATTGATATGGGTTTGAGTTGGTGGCAGGTGTGTGGAAAATCAGGTTTAAATTAAAACCACACTGCTCAGAAACAGGAGTCCTGTTTCATACATTCATGCATAGTGATACTAAATGTTGGATTTAATGTGAACAGAAAATGTAATCCATCCCATGCCAATAACAACAACACCACACACACACACACACACACACCCCTCCCATTAACTTAATCTCCAAATAAATTTTAAGCATTTTTAGATTTTCCTAGGGCCGAAAAATAACAAAACCAATAACCTACAACAAGAGAGTGCCTAATACTTCTAATGACACTCAACGCACCTGGATGCTCTATAATCTATACTTCCAAAGGGCATATTTCTTTGGCCAGAGCTCCAGGTAAAACCTCCTGCTGTTACCCAACAACTGAGGTGAAAGTACTTCTTTGTTTGTTTTGTTTTGCATTAAGTGTACTATGAGGTTAAACTGTGCTGCAGCTAGGTAATAAACCTTTATGAAGAACTGCTAACTGCTAGAAAGCTGATTGAAATCTCTCTCCCATCACCAAAATGCCATTGACTTCCATCAATAAAAGTCATTAAGGTGCATTTATACAAGAAAACCAAGTGACAGCTTGAGCTCCCCACAGCTTTTTGGTTAGCTACTCTGTGTGTGATGACAATAACAGAGCTCTACAGAACGTCATTCCATTTCCCTCAATAGAGACTCATTCTGTCTGGACTGCAGCAGAACTGCAGATAGCACACACCAGCCTTCACTAGATCTGTGCTCCCCCTAATGGCAGGCATGGGTAATTTCATCCCAGGATCCACAGAGCGATTACTCTTGGCACACACTGGGCTATGCATTGTTTAATTGAGACACCCCGTCACCAGAGCTCAGATTCTCCATGAACACACATTACAAAAGAAATCAGCATTATACTTTTGAGATCCCCTTTGTTATTTGTGTATGGCCAGTGTATGTTTAATATTGTATGTGTTATGCACATGGACAAGGACATTACAAGAGAGCCAGGCATTATCTGAAATTTAGCAGCATCACTAAAAAAATACAAAAACTGTATGGTGATTTGCTTAAAATGTAAAATCCAATGGCCAGAAGCTTACTGCTTTGAAGATACACTGCTAGTAAATTCAAGGAGTTTTTTTCTGTAACACATCACAATTTAAATGCAGCTTTTTGGACAGAGTTTCTTTAAGTGGGATGAATGGTTTACATGTTGAGAGCTGCAGCTGAGTATAGGAGCTTCAGTGTTCTTTGATGTTTTTATTGCAGTGAATAAAGTGGGGAGCTTATTTATCTTTCTGGTCAGCCAAAACTGTTATAAACCCAAAAATATAATCACATCTCATTTTTTTTTTTTTTTATAATATTAGGACATGGCTGTAATCCTAGTTCAACCAATTGGAAAATGCAAACGAAAAAGCTATGACAGTTATCGCTGGTTAGGTACTGTACCCATCAAGAACAAAGACTTGACTGCCCATGGACAAATAGGTCATCTCCGTTCAATGCTTGCAGCAGTGGGAGGTTACGTGACATGTGCAAAAAACATTTTTTAAATAGGGTGACTACGCCTTTAGAACAGGGCATTTCAATGGCATGTGTTTCTGCTTTATTATGTTGTAAACTGACACCAGCAATAGGAGGTGCAGACTTTACAACAAAACAATGCTATTCTGGAGCACTGCTTGACTGTTCACACAAGAAAGGCAGCACGAGTTATGTGAGAGTGAAGAGTAAAAGACGTCACCAGAGCTAACGGTGCATATGAGACAGTGAAATACAACAGAGAAACACTGAGGGACCTCTGTGGGTTCTAGTATACAAAACCACAACTACTCTGAGAAGCAGATAATACTAACACTAACTGCAGGAAGCTGCACTGTCACTGTGTCCTGTGCCTACAGTTACAGTGCAATGCATGGCACTACTAGGCTGGCAAGTGTACCAGAGAAACCCAGGTACCCAATTGCACCTGTTTACACTTCAAGGCTATCAGAAGGCAGCTTATCCCCGTGGGTATCTCAGTGGGTACCCCAATACCGAGGTATGTGTCCTAACTGGTACCCCACTTCTACCAGTTACCAACAGTTGCAATGCAGATCAGCTTCATTCCCACCAGTTGCAGTTGGATAGCAACAACAGCTCTGCAGTTTATTTCCCAGCCTCTAAAACCTTGCAGTGCAGCGAGCGATTCTCAGGGAAATGAAAGCAGGTGGTGACTACAGTCCCAGGCACTACATGAATTCGAACTTGGATATTTTACAGCTTTGGGTATCCTTGTTGTCATATTAAGCATGGGAATGGTTCTTAAGGGAATTAATATAGGTTCCTACTGTACTGTATTTGATTGACATATTTACTGCTTTCATCTTCATATTGTTTATTTGTGTCTGAAGCCAATAAATAATGTGTTTTTTTCATCTCATTCTGAACTGTCTATTTCCAGCAACTATCTTACCTGGAAAGTGCAGCCTGTAAAACCAGAGTTTAGCCACAGATAAGCAGCTAGCACTGTAAAACACACTTTGGGTGACAAAACCGCTCAGCAGACTAATTTGCAGACCTCTAGCCAAACTGTGCAAGAAACAACATGGTTATACCATACCACAGTCAGCTGTGCTCATTAACTTACACAACCACATGTAACTGCACTGGAAATGTTAATTGCAGCGTGGCGTGGTTGTAAAAAAGATTTCTTGCAGAGTTAGTTAATATAATTGTCGAAGCAGTCCAGTTCAAATGTTTCTTTGAACTTTCACCTGAAGAATCCTGCCATGAGATGTAATGAAGTTAGTCTGTTAATAGCACCAGCTTCTGGGGTCATGTTTAGTTTCAGAGAAGTCAATCTGCAGTTACACTGTAAAACAGAAGCTCGTATGGCAATTGATAAAGAATCACATGACAAGTGTGTTTTTTTAATTTATGAATTGGTGTTCAGTGAGTCATTACAACACGAGAAGGATTTATTTCAGTCACTGTTCTCTGCAGTTTAACCCAGTTGTATCAATGTTGTGCAACTATGGGGCTGCACAAAAGGCAATACAGTGTAAGTAATGAAAACATTGTTACAGGATATTCCCCAAACTGAATTCGTTCTCCATTACAATTCAGGTGCAATGGAGAAATAACTTACAGGAAACAAAATGAGTGGTGTCGGATTAAACTAGTAGTAAAACCAGTAAAACCGCCGTGCCTCCGCGTAATATTCCAACTCTATGCCCCCAACCTGGCTAGAAACCTTGCACACATGAATATAAAGGGATGATCTGCTTCTCTGTGATTTTCAATGAAACAAACAAACAAACAACCCCGTGAAATGAATTTTAAAACTCGGGTCACTCACTCGGGTGTGTTGATCCAGATGATGTCTAGATGACAATAATAAACGCATTCTTTGTCTTTGTAGGTGTAACAAGTACAGCGTTTGGATCTCCTGCGAGGTGCTGTAAACTCGCTGCCCGTGCTCGGAATCATCTCGCCCGGATTAATCCCCGGCGACGACCCGTTGTTTACACCGCGACCCAGAGCGGAGCTGTTGCCCACTGCGTTCACTGAGGTCGCCTCGTGTCCCGCCTGCTGTGTCAAGCTCGGTTCGCTGGATCCGGAATTCGGAGGTGGAGAACCTGTAACGACAGGATAAATGTGAGATGAGAAATAAGCAAACACACCGAAAAGTTCTCTTTCCATGCAGCGGGGGTGTATATGTTATTATTTCAGTGAAGTTTAAATCAATTTCAATATTTTAACATACGAAATTAAAATACCTACTGTAGACTGTAGCACATTGATATTCACCATCCGGATTGATCAACACACATATTATAATTATAATTCTATACATTTCCATTTTCCATAAAATCTGGACTGCTTCTGTTCTACGAATATTCCGAGCAGTTTAATTCGCTTGGTAGTTATTTTAGACCTGTCTGCAGGATACGAGACTCTCCGTTCACTACATGTATACCGCCTAACGAGACTGTCACTCGCAACTATCTGCATTGCATGATGTTTAAACATTGTTTTACTTTCTATTCAAATATCTGCATACGATTAATTCGTGAAGAATAAAACACGTATTTAATAAATGAATGACACGTTGTTTATCCGCCTAACTGACACATGATTCCAACTGATAATATTGTTATAATAACTCCTTAGCTCACTGATGTCTGTGATGGGTACCAAAAAAAGATGCATATCAAAATAATTTAAAAACATCTATTCCAAAGTCCAGTACACAATATTAATGAACAATATAATAAAGATATTAAGGGATTCACCTTTTCTGCTTGTGATCCTGCATAGCGCTGGCATGCTACTATAATTCCAAACAGCAGCGTTTGCACTGCTGTTAAACTTAGCCTATGTTATTTATACAGTTCGAAATAGTCCTAATTATAATAAAACGAACGAACAGAGTTCCTACTTGTTTTAACAATTTTATTTTTAAGTAGAATATACTGTTCATACACTTTATTTGCCTTAAATTATAAATAATAATAATAATAATAATAATAATAATAATAATAATAATAATAATAATAATAATATGGATACAACTAAACACAAAGTTTCGTACCCCACAAACCTGTTTTAGTATTAAAGGTTACACACATTTTAAGGTGATGATAAATCTCTTTGTTAGTACGGTGCAGTTAATTTATTTGAAGTGTATGATTTAGCACGAAAAGTATGGGATCTGAACTGTAGGCGCAAGTTAATACACTAGAATTATAATAGCAGTCTTACCTTTTGCAAACGTAGCTGTTAGTCCTATTAGCAACCATACCACCAGATCCATTAAGAACACACTAGCCATGCCACAATCTCTCCAGGAGAGAAAATTAATTATTAAAACGAAATTAAAATTATCCAACAGAAACGAAATATATATATATATATATATATATATATATGTGTGTCATGCAAAAGACAAAGGAAAAAATGAAAAGAAAAAAAAACGTATAAAACAAATCCGTATTGGTGTTTTTTTTTCTTTTTTCTATCTTGTAAAGCAACAGATTGCATTAATATCCAAATAGCAGACAAGTTCCAATGCAGTTAAGGTCTAATGCAAAAAAAAAAAAAAAAACGCACATTTTTTTTTATCTGTGCTGTGAGATCTCAGGTGTCCAGCATGCTTACAGATCCAAGGGTCCCTTTGCCAGTCCCTTTTCGAAGCACTGAGTCGCTACTAGCAGACTTGCTCACAGAGATCTGTGGAGATCAAAACTCGGGACGCTTTTTATAGTGTAACGCTTAGACACGCATGAGGCGCCACCCGCTGGACGGGAAAGTGATTGCAGCGAGAGTACCGCACACAGAGCACGCGAGGCTGGAGCGCTTGTTTCTGGATTTCAATGAACAGGGATACAGCACAGTATACGCAGGACCAAACGCGGGGGATTTTAATTTGATTTCTCTCTGGTAAACACCACAACCCCCGCCAGTGCAATTTAAGGGAGACCAGGGGCAGTTGTAACACCTTGAATTTTTCCAATCAGAAGCAAGCTAGAGTACCATCACTCACTGGGCACACCATGCTCAGTTCAGGCCTCAGTCTGCCAGTTGAAGAGGAGCTGCCTCTGCCAACGCCCTGACATTTTATCACCTAGGAGAGAAAACCTTTTCCCCAATTTTCTTTTTGTGTTATATACCTGTGTTACCCGCTTTATGGATCCACGCTTTTACCATTGTCATCCCTGACCTCTGTACTTATAACTGACGCAGTTGATCTTATTCAATAAAACATTCAGTTCTTCAGTTAAATTAAATGGATTGTTATTTATTTAATTATTCTTCACAGAATGTTACATCTGACCCCACCCCCTGTTACTGAACCTGGCCATGGGGTCAATTGTAACATTGGACACCTTGCATTTCAAGCTGTAGGCATGTCAGCTCTTAAAACAGGATACCTGTGGGGATTGGTAGAGGACAGGTGGAAGTGGTGTTTGTATCAAAGTCTGGTCAAGCTAGCTCAAATTGTCTGATCGTAACAGAGAGAAAGGTACACAATGTTACATCTGTCCTCGCTCTCCCCTATTTGTGTGTGTGTGTGTGTGTGTGTGTGTGTGTGTGTGTGTGTGTGTGAGTGAAAGAGTAAAGACTGTCACACCCTTTCAAACTGAAGCAATATTTTTGTTATATATACCTTACGTAACTATTGCATTGCAGATATAAAGAGCACACCTTTAACATGTGAGTGATAGTTTTTTTAAAGGTATAATAGGAATAGCTTTCGACTATATTTAATAACTACAGTATGTAATAGTTAAATCCTGAAAATAACGATAACGTAATTCTGTATATGGACCCAAAACAAGTATAGATTACCCAATAAGAGTGCTTTCTTTGGCAGTATCATTTATAGTATTTCTTGCTTTCCTTATAAAAGCGTCTTCACAAGCAGTCTCCATGTTCTTACTGTTCCCATTGTGACCTGCTGCAGCACGTTTCCTATCGCTGACTCTACAGTCCTATCAATTCTGGCACTACAGCATAATGAACCTTATCAACTTTTTTTTTTTCTTTGATGATTCAATGCATGTATTTGCTTCCAGGCTGACGCTTCTACACGCTTAACCCGAGGAAACACACTTTTTCAGCAACAGCGGCTTCAAACCTGGTTCCAGGAGACCTGCAGACCTGGTTTGAGGCAACTTTGCTGTATCAAACCCCAAGTCTCCCCTAGTGTGCCACACTGTGGTCTATAATCTATTTTACTGAAACCAAGTTCCAAACCGCACAATGCTCCATGTTCCCTCAGCTAAAGAAAATAAGTTTTCCGGGCATTTAAGAACCATATGGTTCCATCAGTTCTTATACACATTATTGAAAAACAGAGGACTCTATCAATATGGGTGCAATATGAAACTGACTGGTTCTAAATAAGGGTTCCATAATCCAATGCAGTGAGTTAAGAACCCACTAATGATAACTCTGTTGGTTTAAATTCAGCATCAGTATAAATCATAGTGTACTCAAGAGACAACACACAACCTTCAAAACTTCTATGCTGGTCAGTCTAATAAACAAGCTACAGGTGTGTAGGGGCAGCGAGGCAGCCCCCTTGTGTACATCAAGCAGAATTGCAGGAGAGAGAGGTTTTAACCAGAGCATGCAATCTGAGTCTGCTGAGCGGATGTGTTTCCAAGAAGCACACAGAGAATGAAAAGGATCAAGATACTACTAAGGCATTAATACTAGGTTCAGTTTGAATAGTGAAGATGGGTTTTCTCAGGCAATAATTACTTTCTCTTGCACTCTTTGTGTGACAGACTGACGCAGCATAGACTGCATGAGAAATAGACTCTCAGCTTTATCTGAGGTAGCCACCAAACACTTGGAAACATACAGTGTGGTCTTTGAAACATCTGCATATTCCACATACAAGCAGAGAATCAAAAGATGTTGAACAGAGGAAAAGAGGGGTCGTTGAAAATATAGCTACACCCATGGATTTGAAATGCTTGCTTAGCACTCCTGTAAGTGCGTTGCATATGTTGTGGGGCTCAAGAAAGACAGTTATTGAAGTCCGGGATGGCGGTGCACTTTTGAGTGGCAGCTTTGAAACCATTTCTAAAGTTTCATTTCTAAAGTTTGCAAGGCAGTTAGCGCCTGGATTTCAGATAACTGTTTCCTTTTTAACTACAGTCAGAGTGTGTGAGCAATGACTAGCAGATGTAAAAGGCCTTAAAATAAACAACCCCCCAGGGGTAATTTACTCCTGCACATGCCTGATTTACTAGTTGGGGGGGGGGGGGGGGGGGGGGGGATTAAAACAAGCTCACTGCTTTTCTGTTGCTGTCTCCTGTGCAGGACCTTATAAGTGTTTCCCATGGCAGCAAAGTGTGATAAAGCATAGTGAAAGCATGGTAAGCATAGGTAAGCATTGCGAAAACCAGAATTATGGTAAAGCATAATAAAAACACATGGTAAATCATGGTAAAGTGTGCAACGTGTAACTGCAGTAAGAGCAGAGGAAAACTGCAAAATTACCTTGCAAAAATATTGTAGTAAACTTTTCTAAGGGGTACTGTGCTTACACCTGCAGCATCTTTTTTTTTTTTTTTGATAATTGAGTTGAACACATTCCATTGCAAGGCTGGAATACCAGATCAGTACAAGTGATACTGTATCTGGACTATTGGGAAGTGTTTATCCAGCAATTCAGAAAGCTGGCAGTGGAGCTCAGAGACAGCACACATAGTTCTCAACACTGGGAGTGGAGCTCAGAGACAGCACACCTAGTGCTCAACACTGGGAGTGGAGCTCAGAGACAGCACACCTAGTGCTCAGCACTGGGAGTGGAGCTCAGAGACAGCACACCTAGTGCTCAACACTGGGAGTGGAGCTCAGAGACAGCACACCTAGTGCTCAACACTGGGAGTGGAGCTCAGAGACAGCACACCTAGTGCTCAGCACTGGGAGTGGAGCTCAGAGACAGCACACCTAGTGCTCAGCACTGGGAGTGGAGCTCAGAGACAGCACACCTAGTGCTCAACACTGGGAGTGGAGCTCAGAGACAGCACACCTAGTGCTCAGCACTGGGAGTGGAGCTCAGAGACAGCACATCTAGTGCTCAGCACTGGGAGTGGAGCTCAGAGACAGCACACATAGTGCTCAACACTGGGAGTGGAGCTCAGAGACAGCACACCTAGTGCTCAACACTGGGAGTGGAGCTCAGAGACAGCACACATAGTGCTCAACACTGGGAGTGGAGCTCAGAGACAGCACACCTAGTGCTCAACACTGGGAGTGGAGCTCAGAGACAGCACACCTAGTGCTCAGCACTGGGAGTGGAGCTCAGAGACAGCACATCTAGTGCTCAACACTGGGAGTGGAGCTCAGAGACAGCACACCTAGTGCTCAACACTGGGAGTGGAGCTCAGAGACAGCACACCTAGTGCTCAACACTGAGAGTGGAGCTCAGTGACAGCACACCTAGTGCTCAACACTGGGAGTGTGTTTACGGAGTAACAAAAACAATAAACCTTGAAAAACATTTATTGTTTACATGACTTGTGGTTTAAGGCACAGGGAGGCTAAGTGATGTTGCAATGTTTCCTTTGCAACTGGTGTGTTCCTATAATTGCATAATCTCAATAATACCGCCAAAAAAATACTCTCCCTTCCCCTGAACCATAATTAAAACCCTTCTTTCAATATCTGGAAGGATGTAACCGGGCTCTAATTCATTCCAGTGACTGCAAATACTTCTCCCAAACCGAATAATTCACATGTGTTTGTATGTGTTAAAATACATCCAAAGCACAAGCCAGCCTCAGTGGTGTGGTTTATCATTGCTTTATAACCCATTCCTTGCTTCTTAAGGAGCAACCTAACTTCACGTTCAAGAACACAAGCAGCACATGAATTACTCTGCTGAGCGATCGTCAGCACTGGGAGGAATGTGGTGAGGTCTGGAAATCATTGGTTCTGTAGTTGTCTTTTTTTTTATTAAAAAGGTCGACTGTACGATACGTGATAATAAATCATCTTATTACAAAGAAGAGGTGATATGCATATTTGTTTTAAGTTTTATTTTCTTAATACAAAAAACACAAAATTCCTTATGTGATTGTTTTAAAATGTTTAGATCCAGGGTGAGTGTCAGAGCACGGTGTGTGGGAAAGTTTGCACAAAGAGGAACACTTTGATTGGCCAAGAGGAGTTTGATGATGATGATGGTCTGAGTATTATGAATAAAATGTGATTGCTCGACATTCCTTTTGATTGTTGTGTGCTGCATGCAACTCCATTGGGCGTGTGAATGACGCCAGGCTAGCCTCATGTAAAGTAAATGTAACAAATCAAGACCATAAACCAAAAATAAAAACGATTGATCAAAATTACCAATTTGTAATGAACACTTCTTAATGTGATCATGTTTGCATATATCCATTCTGATCACATAAACACCTGATTAAATACATAAACTATATATATATATATATATATATATATCTAATATATAGTTATATCTATATTATATGATATAACTATTATGTATAGTAATGCGTTGTACCAGTTTATTATAGAATATAACGAGATCTACCCAGGTCTCTCTTTGTATTTGTACTGTTGAGGTGTGCCTGTGCTGGCCCAGTGGGCACAAAATGAATAAACTAAACTAAACTAAAACCAGTGATTCTATTAAGCAGGGTTTCCACTGTATTCTTCACTGTGCAACCTGTAAATCTGGGGCCCACCATACCGACCCCAAACCCTGCAAGCCTGTTGCTAAGCCTGCAGTATCTTCTGGTTATCTCGTTATAAAATCCATTATTTTGCATTATCTTGTTGGCAGTGTTTATTTTCATTTGCAACTGGCAGCTGCTTAGCCCTGGACCTCAGTGTAATGAGAGACTGTTGTTTCAGTTTAAACATGGCTGATCTGAAGACAGGTGAGCATGGGGTTTTACTGGAGCCCAGGCCGCTGTTGAATGCCTCATTTAAACCAGAGGATCGGTGAAACATTTTACACCATCAAACACTGAAGTTATTCCAAATCATAAAGCAACTGAACCACTGTGCTCTCTGTTTCACACGATTCTCAAAGTGATTTGCTCCAAATTGTTATTAGCGCAATTTTTGTCTGAAAGGAAAAAAACACACCCCAAAACTATTCTAAAACAAATTAGAAACAGCTTTAGATTACTCACAAGCTCCTCAAAGAAATGGCAAACTTTGCGGTTTGATACAGCGTGTGTTTTTACTAGCTATAAAAAAGATTGTGGTGGTAAGTAAATTGCTCTTGGAATCTAGCCATTTATCAAGTTTTGGCCACTGCACTGACAAAGGCATGAGATGATTGTCTATTTGACTTTCCCTACAGTTTCCTAAAAAACAAGAACCCAAGCAACTGGGCCTCCTGCATCAATAATCTCTCTTTCTGACCCAATTTCATAACTAAACAAAGTCTATTTTTACTTTGACTTTCCCTCAGCTGGTGAACAATAGCATGTTTTCTACCCGGCTGCATCTCTTTTCTTTCACCAAAGACCTTTCTAGGAGGTCAGCTGGGTAGGTCCAGTTGTAGAGCTGCAAGAAGCCTCCTTCTCCCTTCTAAGAAAAGACTGGAGGAAGAAGCCAGCCTGTGTGTCTGGAGCAGCCTTGGAAACACCTCCGCGGGGTCTCTCTGTGTTAAGTAACTTATAAAAGTACAAACAGTAAACACAGGTCTGTCATTGCACAGACAAGGCTTTTGATCACACGCTCTTGAGACTCAAGTATTTGTAAGACAGATTGATGGATGACCTTGCCTTTGTGCCACCTATATTTTTAAAACGCTCCATTGAACTGTGCAGCTAGGTAGCTGATAAAATAAAGTTAGGATGTGGTATGTACTCAATGTTGCATGCAGTGTTCTGACAGGGGTCTTTGCATGGCTTGAATGAGTCATAGGTCCCTAAAACCAAATCATTTTTCTTATTTGACGGTTTTGACCATCTTCCAGTGAAACGCATTCCAATGAAACCAACACAAAGAGAAACACAATGACCTTGTTTTCATGAGACGCTGTGGGGTATGTGTACGCTGTTAGAAACTGTGAAAAGGCACGCCTGTGTATATAGTGACCAAGGATGCTTGGGAGAGAATAGCCAAGCACAGTAAAGCACAGTGAAAGCATGGTAATGCATAGGGAAGTATTTGAAAGGCCAGAGAGGTATGGTAAAGCATATTTAAAAAAGTGACAAACTGAATAATAGAATCACATGAAAAGTGTGGGTAACTGCAGAGCACCATGCAAATGCACTGTGATAACATTTATAAGGGTTCAGTCAGAAACAAAGTTTAAGCTAACAATAAACACACCCAAACACACCCCAAATTATAAAACAGAGGAGCTGTATACAATGTGCAATGTTTGGAATGATCAGGCACATGAGATTTGGGGGTTTTACTTAACTTATATTGCAACTGGTGGTAAAAGCAGTACTGAGAAGCTATGCCTGGTTGCCATGGTGATTTATTCAACTCCATTACCTAATCTCCAGATGGACCCAATTACTGTCATTGTCATCGTGTCAAAATGATACCCTGCGTTTGTATTGTAGGATCTGTGGAACTGTGGGCTGTACAATACCATCAACCACCGTGCGCCTGAGCTTGGAAACCACATGAGTGTTTGAACAATGACCAGCGGCTAGAAGGGGATTCTGGGATTGAAAGGACTTCCCTCAGAACCTCGTCAGATCTTTCTCAAGCTATATATTGACATCTTTGCTTTTCTTCTTCCTGTCCTCATTCTATTCACGAAGACCTTTCTCCATAGCTCACAGACAGAGGGACGTAAAGAGCTCATTTTATTTTATTAACTTTACTGGGTTCTTCTGAATACACGGCTTCAAACCATGTGACAATTTGACCTTTTCAACTCTGTCAGACCCACATGCTTTCTGTCTATAAATCTGAAGCTTGTTACACTTTAAGTACACATCATAATAAGTGTCACAATGGAACACATTAAAAGTGATAAAAACCCTGTTTCTGGGGTGTTATTTTTATAAATCTTTTTATTTCCAACAATGCACTTTTCAACTTTTGGTCCACAAGAAGTCAGGTCACGTTTCTCAGCCATTACAGAAACTAATTTGAATACGTATCTATTTCCTGCCTAGGTCACCCCCATAACTCTGACTTCCAGTCCATGTCAGTGGGTAATGTACAGCCCTGTCCCCCCCCTAACGCCCGTACTAACATCAGAACATTTTATCACTGATGTCCATCTCAGCAGACATTGACGCAGGTGCCAGCAGAATAATAACATTGTAATGGGCAGTGTTGTGTGATACACTGCCGCTATGGATTCTGTCCTGTCATGAGATGAGAGGAGATTAAAAGCTTGCTAGCACTTGCGGTTTGCAGGGTCGCCGCTTCGCTCCCAGCCTCTGTCCTGTTACACAGTGCTAATAAAACACTTATTCTGATGTGGTGGTCTATTATATAACAATCCTTTCTTTGGTTCATGTCAATAAAACGCATCAGGAAAACATCTGTTATAAAATTCCATTAAAAAAAAAAACCTTCATAATGCCGAAGAGCCCTTGAATTAAATTGTTACTGACCTCAACTTTTGTAACTTTTAATGACTGTTTTTCTTGGTTCAAAGCTTCGTGTTCCCCTATGTTTTCAACGAGGACCGTGCCAAGAAGCAACCATTAGGTTCAATGAAAGTCTCTGCTCTCACTCTTGTTATCACTCAAAAAGTGTTTGTGTGTGTGTGTGTGCATGTGTGCATGCCTCTGTGTGTGTGTCAGTGTGTGTGTGTCAGTGTGTGTGTGTGTGTGTGTGTGTGTGTGTGTGTGTGTGCATGTGCCTCTGTGTGTGTGTGTGTGTGTGTGTGTGTATCCAGAAAGTAAACCTGATTATCTTTCAGATCTCAGACCAGTCACAGGCAACCAGACTGTGATAAATGAAGACTTTCTGTTCCACTGACATGCAGAACACTGCAGTGGTTAACCATAAAGGAATTGTAACACTCTGAACTTCAATCCCCTGTGCTTGCTGTAGAACAAGCCTGAGGTTAGCTTGGATCAACAGGGCTTTTCACATCACAACTCAGCATCTACAGAATGGTTTTCCTCATGTTAGCAAGACAAATTTGAAAAGAATCTTGCGTTGTAGCACACTGGCCATGTAATAGTTTACACTAGTAGCATTCTCTTTTATGATCCGCTCAGAGTTAGCAATCATTAACCCTTTCAGTCCTATTTGAACCTCAAGATCCCAGCATACCTTAGCGCTGTATGTTAACGCATG
Source organism: Polyodon spathula (assembly GCF_017654505.1). Classification (NCBI taxonomy): domain Eukaryota; kingdom Metazoa; phylum Chordata; class Actinopteri; order Acipenseriformes; family Polyodontidae; genus Polyodon; species Polyodon spathula. The sequence goes on along the minus strand of NC_054541.1, from coordinate 11,885,473 downwards.
CCATCGGAAATCACGTTAAAAACCTCAGGCGACTCCTAGGTCCCAGACTGAGTTAATGTATAAAGTAATGTAAGGGTTCATAAATACTGATGAAAAAATACAGCTTACTAAATTTTTTCATCTACTGTATTATACTAAAGTAAACTGTTCTGCCCTTTTTTTTTAATTATTACTTTGGTCCAGTTGTTGGTTCTAATTTCAATCGACAAGATGAAGATACTCGAGATCTACTTTCCCCGAGACGTCACCATCTTTACTGTCTTGAACTGAGCGAGAACCTTGGCCCCTGTTCTTGTTCTATTCAGTGACCCTGAGCGCTTCCTTGATGTGCGTATTTGCTCAGCCATCCAGACTAACCGCAGATGAACTGAGGCAAGCCCAAGCTCTCTCTGAGAAGGGAGGTCTCTCTTTACCCAGAAAGAGCATGACCAGTCCCTGTGCCAATTTCCTGACACTGCTATCCAAAGCATGACATGAAATCCACTCCTGCAAGAGTTTCATTAGCTGAACATCACATAGCTGCAGATCTTTTAGAAGCTTGTGCCAAGGGAGTATCACAGGTCTTATGAAGAAAATGACCCGGGACTCTTTGTAATGTAATACTTCCTATTAAACCGAACCAAAGCAATAATATAAGCCCTATAACACTGAACGGTATTAAGCAAGGAACTGTTTGATCCAAATCATGAGCAAGCATCGTTTTCCACTATAGATGCAGCTGCACAACCCTCCCAGCCTCTCCTTGTATTGCAAGCACAGTTCCAGGACAAGTGTACTTTAAAATCCAGAATGGAGCCAGTGCTAGCTAATGCTGATAACCTGGAATGCAACCACTATTAAAGGCAATTATCATTTAATTATCCATTAAACTATACTAACATTGACATGTCCCCACCCCTCCTATGCACCCTGCACACTGTGACGTTTACTGAATCAATGCTTAGAGAAGCCACACTGCCTGTGATTTCCACTTCTCTGTGCAATTATTGGTGACTGGTGAATCCTTCTGAAATTGCTATTGTAAATGTTACCTCTCCTTAGCCACCACTGCTAATCTGAAAGGAAGCACTGTTAGTGGTATGTCTTTGCACACATTGTGCCAGTTTTATACAAGCCAAGTGGTTTTGGAAAGCAGCTCGGCTCCTGGAAACAGGAGGTGGTGGATTAAAAAATGCATTCCTCTCTTAATCTTGCACAGACATAAATCCTGAACCAGCAGCCTCCTCAAAGCAGGTTCAGTAAATCCTACCTACTAAAATAATAAGAAAAGAAACCAAACATCATAATATACAGTAATAAGGCCAAAGAATCCTTTAGGTTGTACAGCGCAAAAGAAAAAACATGCAAGAACTACAGCAGTGTTGGCCTTGGTGTGTTATAGTTTCATCAAGAGCTGAACACGAGGAAGAGGAGTCAGCTATTTACTCTCCCAGAGAGGGGTTCAGTACTGACAGCACTGAAACGCAGTATTAAATGTGCGTAGACTCCACAAAGTCTCCATTTCTAAACCTCCTGGGATACTGCAGAGGTAGGCACTGATGACACAGCACTGTATTTTAAATCCCTTTTGTATAGAAATGACTTTGAGTTGGAGTGCTATGCTGTATAATGTTATTCATTTAGCTTCTGATTTGATTTAATGTCAGTTTAGAGGTATCTTACTGGCTGAGCCTTGCAGCTGTGTGGAGGGAGGGGGTTGGCTAAACATCTTGCTTCATTGCTGGCTTTGGATGGCAATAAGACCTGAGCACATGTCCAGGGATTGTGAGCAACACCTAAACAATTGCAATAATCCATTAATTACGTGTCAGCAGCATTTAACAACTTATTTATTTATTCAGTCACAGTCAGTAAGACGAAATGCAATAACCAGCAAATACACACTGAATGCAGTCAGAGGAGATTAAAAAATTATTCATTTTAAGCTCAGCTCTACAAATATTAACACATAACTAGACGGTTTTGTAAAAAAAAAAAAAAAAAAAAAAACTCCCTCTGGCAGTACTGTATAGTCTTTTTTTTTTTAACAGAGTTTAGTACCTACGATATAGTTTGCGATAGCTCAACTAATCAGTTGTCAGTACCATAAAAGAATAATGGAGTCGCCTTCCACTCACACTAACATCGAGTGCAGCTGAAATGAGTGTGAGAATGCACTATGAGTGCAGCATGTGGGTAATGATACAGGCAGCGAGCTTCCAGTGAAGACAAGCAATCGCAGCTTCATAGCACTCAACACCGGTGATGTCACAGCTCTATCAAACTGTGCAACAATGAAGATGTGCTTAGGCAGATTAAACACACAGTGTCTGAGCAAAGCAAATCTGCAGCCCCCTGATAATCAAGTGGAGTCAATAGCTCAGATGCAAATACAGGAATACCAATTCAATTCACGCATGCAAACTAGTCTGCTGACAATTTGTGATGTGTTTATGTTAAGGTAATCCACATTTACTAAAACAAATGCATTCTCCTTGATAATTAAATAGGGCTGTAGCTCAGTGTTTTTATTAACCCAGAGCAATTCAGTGACTGGTTCTTATTATTATTAGACGTTTTACTTGCATTCTCTCCTCGTCCAAAATCTGTAAATTATGCTTGCAAAACAGACAGTTACTCATGCATTATAATGGAAAGAAATGACTGCTTTTGTTCCTGGATCATTTCGTTTTTTATGTTATAAGCCAAGAAAATACCAAATGTAATATCAGCAGTAGCTTTAACCCTTGCCCATGGATGTGGTGTTGGAGAGAGACAGTGGAGCCAATTGAAAGCAGTCTGGCTGAGTTCCTGTGGTTGTGCGCTTGGAGACAATGGGACTCAGCAGTAATTAATACAAGCTGTGTGGTCTTGTGGTTAGAGGTGAGGGACTGGGAGGCAGTGTGGTCTAGTGGTCAAAGCTGAGGGATTGGGAGGCAGTGTAGTCTAGTGGTCAGAGGTGTGTGGGGTTTACACTGCTCATAGTCAGAGATTGTGTGGCTTCCTGGAGGCTGGCGTTCATTAAAGGTATCATTTATAAGGGGTAGATCTTTGTGTAGGCATCCAGAAAAGGCCCCATATCTTAATAATATCTCAGGCTGTGTATCAGGAAAGTACAGAAAACAGACAGAATTCCAAAGTTTAACCTTACTGTGGAGCACCCCTGGGGAAAACATAGCAAATTTAAGCAGACAAACATTTCAGCTTAACGCTGTTGATGAAGTGATTAAAGTTTCTGAATGAAAGAGCTTATGGGGAAAATGGGGTGACACTGGCAAACTGAGGAAGCTCAGCAGTGCTCTTCAGCATCACCCAGGAGAAAGAGGGTCTTGAGGGTACGGTGTTTGAAGTGTGTGGTTCTGCAGCTTGGTCTGAGGTTTGAGGGGAGGGTGTTTGAAGTGTGTGGTTCTGCAGCTTGGTCTGAGGTTTGAGGGGAGGGTGTTTGAAGTGTGTGGTTCTGCAGCTTGGTCTGAGGTTTGAGGGGAGGGGGTTTGAAGTGTGTGGTTCTGCAGCTTGGTCTGAGGTTTGAGGGGAGGGTGTTTGAAGTGTGTGGTTCTGCAGCTTGGTCTGAGGTTTGAGGGGAGGGGGTTTGAAGTGTGTGGTTCTGCAGCTTGGTCTGAGGTTTGAGGGGAGGGTGTTTGAAGTGTGTGGTTCTGCAGCTTGGTCTGAGGTTTGAGGGGAGGGTGTTTGGAGTGTGTGGTTCTGCAGCTTGGTCTGAGGTTTGAGGGGAGGGTGTTTGGAGTGTGTGGTTCTGCAGCTTGGTCTGAGGTTTGAGGGGAGGGTGTTTGGAGTGTGTGCAGCTTGGTCTGAGGTTTGAGGGGAGGGTGTTTGGAGTGTGTGGTTCTGCAGCTTGGTCTGAGGTTTGAGGGGAGGGTGTTTGGAGTGTGTGGTTCTGTAGCTTAATCTGAGGTTTGAGGGGAGGGGGTTTGGAGTGTGTGGTTCTGTAGATCTGAGGTTTGAGGGGAGGTGGTTTGGAGTGTGTGTTTCTGTAGCTTGATCTGAGATTTGAGGGGAGGGTGTTTGGAGTGTGTGGTTCTGCCAGCTTGGCTCTGAGGTTTGAGGGGAGGGGGTTTGAAGTGTGTGGTTCTCAGCTTGGTCTGAGGTTTGAGGGGAGGGTGTTTGGAGTGTGTGGTTCTGTAGCTTGATCTGAGATTTGAGGGGAGGGTGTTTGGCGAGGCAACAGACGGTCAACCGAAACACCAACGGTTGACGCTTTGGAAGATTACTTACCCGGTCTGCGAAGCCTTCTAATGAACAACTGGGCAGGTTTAATTGACCGATGATTGTGATACAAAATATTAACTGGAACAGAAGTCCTTTAGGGGGAATATATGATATTACATCAGGAAGATACCTGCGGGGAAAACAGTGGTTTCTCTCCCCATTAACATTTGGAACCAAGATGCGTGGTGGAACAAACCATTGTTTTAGCACCACATCGTTTGTAGGTCTATTCATTTAAGTACTTATAGGACATATATCACTAGAAATAATATATATATATATATATATGCTATATATATATATATATATATATATATATATATATATATATATATATAATATATATATATATATATATATATATATATATATGTCTATTGATACTTTCGGTAAGAAAATATGAAAAGCCATGGGATTTACCCCCTCCATAGATGGTCCCTGAACATTTTATCTGAGTAAACAGTACAATTTATAAGGTTTTACAATCCCAGTTAGGTACTGAATCTATTTTTTATGGAGGGAAATCTGCTTAATAAGGTTGAGGAGGAGTGGTATTTATCTGGAGTCAAAAGCCAGCCTGGAAACAAACTCATAAGCATCCAAGAAAACGTGTAAAACAATAAGTGAGCTTTGATGCAGCTCGAGTAGATCAAAGTCATCTTCAACATTAGGACACATTAATCTTCACTTAATAGTCTCCCAGAGTGGACCAGAAAGGCATCATTCAATACACAATCCCGTAAAAAAACAAAAAAAATAAAATGACATTTTTGCTCACGACTTGACTGTAAAAATAATTGGATAGGGTTTGTTTAAGAGCAAGAATAAGGATACAGGTTTGCTTTTATAGTGGGGGTGAGGGAGAGAGAGGGGGTTAGGGTGAGGGAGAGGGTGACGGAGAGGGTGAGGGTGAGGGAGAGGGAGAGGGTGAGGGTGAGGGAGAGGGTTAAGTTGAGGGAAATGCAGAGGGTGAGGGAGAGGGTGAGGGTGAGGGTGAGGGTTAGGGAGAGGGTTAGGGAGAGTGTTAGGGTGAGGGTGATGTTGAGTGTGTGAGGGAGAGGAAGAGGGAGATCTTGAGGGTGAGGGTGGGGGACAAGGTTAGGGTGAGGGTGAGGGTGAGGGTGAGGGTGAGGGTGAGGGTGAGGGAGAGGGTTAGGGTTGTGGTGAGGGTGAGGGAGAGGGTAAGGGAGAGGGAGAGGGTGACGGAGAGGGTGAGGGTGAGGGTGAGGGAGAGGGTTAAGTTGAGGGAAATGCAGAGGGTGAGGTGAGGGTGAGGGTGAGTGTGAGGGTGAGGGTGAGGATGAGGGTTAGGGTGAGGGTGAGGAAGAGGGTGATGGTGAGGGTGAGGGAGATGGTTAGGTTGAGGATGAGAGTGAGGGTGAGGTTGAGGGTGATAGTGAGGGAGAGGGTTAGGTTGAGGATGAAGGAGAGGGTGAGTGAGCGGGACAGGGAGAGGGATAGGTTGAGGGAAAGGGTGAGGTTGAGGGTGAGCAACTGGGTGAAGGTGAGGGTGATGGTGAGGGTGAAGGAGAGGGTTAGGGTTGTGGTGAGGGTGAGGGTATTTCCTTCCTCTTATGTTTATTATACTTTCTCAATACAGAAGAAAAGTTTCCTTCACATATTAGTAGCATTTTATCAGACAATTACTAATAACTGTACATGAGATACATAACTGAATCCTTCTGTACCACTGATTGAATCTTTGCACTGTTAACTTCATTGAGCCCTTTGCTAGGGATTTATTTTCTGTGAAGCTCAGAGTCTGTTTGGAAATCCTTTCAGCTCAGCGGTTCAGTTAAAGATGGGAAGGGTTCGCTATAATCAGGCCTGTCAATTCTAATCCTGCAGGTCCTGCTTTCAATTTCCACAACAAAAACTACCAGAAATAGCTGGAGGAATTATTCCAGTATCAGCCTGTAATTTGCTCTGAAGCATCTGTTAAATAAGGGTTACATTGAACTATAGCAATTTACAACACAGAGGGATTTAAAGAGATGGTGATAGCCAGAGATGACGTAGATTAAGAGCTGTCATTCTGGTCAATCCAGATATGAAGGGTATTATTATAACAGTGATGATATCTATCATGCATTTTTTTAAATGCTTGTTTTCATTTTAATGCACTTAGGTTGTGAGTTTGTTTTTTCATTAACCCTTGTATGCATGATATATTATTTTCAGATACATGAAAAAAATTGTTCTGGACACAATATTAAGATTTATTGGCATTTTTTTCCCCCATTGCTTTATGTGAGGGGAAATTGCATTCTCATATGAGGCTATCATGCATTTGCGTCTTCCTTAGGGACTAGAAGAGAGTTTTTTTTTTAATTTGAAAAGCCAGTCAATGATATCTGGGGTTGCCTATGAACCATTTGTACCTCCTGGAAAGCGTGTATAGTGATCAGTAATGTGGGGCTGGATTTACTTCACCGCAGTCACAATCAGGGACAGTATTTGGTCAGTCCTGAATTCTAGGATAAGAGCGCAGCATAATATCTGTAATGTATGGGCCTGCTTGAGATTAGTGTACTGGTGTTCTGTTTTGAAAGGAGTTCTCTTTCCTGGGCCTGGTCACTGATCTGCAGTGTTGAAAGTGTTAACCAGACACACCTGACAGCAGTTAGACACTTCAAGCATTTATTTTGGAAGACACAAGGGACTGCTCAAACTGCAGTGTAACTGTTTACTTCCCCAGGAAATAGAAGCTCATCGCATTCCGTGCAGCAGCCTCTATCTGAAACCTGCACTTCTAGACTTTAATTGATATGCCCTGTTGCGAAATCAAAGCTGTAACCTTGTAAATGGCCATATAATAAATTTGAAATAGCTACTGGCTCTGGCAAGCACTCTAACCTGTCAGCAGAGAAGACCAATGAAAGAGGGGGATCTCGTGTAGCCCACTCAACAGAACTGCTGAGGAGTTGGATGTCAGACCGTCACTCCCACAGGTCTGTGTTGATGAGGATGCTGCTTTGTCAGGTGCACGGGAACACCTGTAATAACAAGGCTCTCTCTCCCCAGGGCTCATCTCTTTCTGAGGCTGCACTTTTAATTAAGTCAAGATGCAATGTGTTTGGAAATGCCCCTGCATCCTTGCCTTTCATTGTTCCAGCATGGACTCACTTGCAGATCCTGGCAGCAAACACAGATTCTAAAACACAGAAGGAATCCTGCTTTCTCATTTTCACCTTTGCAAAACCTATCCAGTCATTGGCCTTCAATGTGTTTCCTTGTAGAGGGTCATAGGTCAAATCAACCAATATCTGTTCCAGTAGACCGTAGCGGCTGCTATTTTGGTATGATGGATAGTGCTTGGCTTGGGTTACCACCCTGCTTTCATTTCAAGGGATGCTTCACATTTTCACATGTCCTTTCGGCTTGTGTATAGTATTAATCCTGTTATCAATCTCATGCTAAATCCATCTGGTTTAAATCCAAACAAACAGAAATAAATTCTACAGATTTTTATTTTTTTTGTTTTGACTGTTAAGGAGATTATTTAAAAAAACAATATGATGTAATGTAAAAACAAAAAAGGTCCTAGACAAATTGCAAGAACTGGAGAAAGAAAATGTTTTAAATAAAAGGCCTGCTTTCAGTTTAAGATTTGCTAATATAGATGGAGGACTTGAATGATTTGTTTTCCTTCCTAAAGCTCGATTGTATTATTTCCTGTCCAGCAAGGTCCACTCTCATCTTATCATTATATGTTTCATTTCCATTCCTGTGCTTATTTTTGTATTTATAAGGTAACCATTTACATTAGTGAATACATGTGTACTTAATTACAATGTTATTATGCATAGTTACAGTGAACTTAATGTGTAAATCTTTTTGCACGATATAACCGTAACCCTATCTCTTTTCTGCTACAATTGTGTGCTTGCATATATTGTGCAAAAAGATTTACACATTAAGTTCACTGTAACTATGCATAATAACATTGTAATTATGTGTAAGTGCACTTGTCTTTACTAAGTAGCTACTATGTGAATGCACAGTAATTAGAGACACTTAATTTAAGTGTTACCATTTTGTGCCTGTAAAATGATCACTACATTATTCCCAATGCTGGCTGATGTCTCTTCTGTAGTATTCACAGCGTCTGGACTGTCAAAGAGATCTGCTGTCTTGCCTATTGTGACTAAAATTTGCAACAGGGAGATGCAGTTCTGTTAAAGAATCCAGGGATCTTTGCTTACCAATGGAATCAGTCATGCAAAGGACTACCCATTTGCACAAAAAAATGCAGTCAGCATCCTATTTTTTTGTATATCACACAACTACATTTGATAATAAACATAGAGTTCTTTGCGTTTTTGTTATTGGCCTAGATAGTGTGGGCTAAAATCTGTATTCCCCCCACATCTTGTAGTGTTTGTGCTATGAGGAATGTACTGTGATGCATGTTGAATCTCACCAAGCTACTTAGTCTCCACAAATAAACAAATGCGGGAGAGAGCAAACCCTGCTGAATGTGCAATATTTATTACTGTGGATACACCCTAACCCTAACCATGCAGCATCCAAGCAGCACCCCTTTCTGATGTTAAAGACCTACCCAAGCATTGCTACGAGAAGGGCTCCTATCCACGATGGACATAAGGCTTTTGATAAAACAAATCAAATGTATTTGTCAGTTTAGAAAAGTTTCAGGCAAGCCAAACTTAATGCATTTGATCACAACAGATTATTTAAATGATTAATTACAGCTTTGTTAATAGGGTTCACAGTTTTTTGGGGGTGCGTATGTATAGCCAATATGGTTTTGCACAGATCACAGATCAAGGCGGGTGAAACCATCTTAAAAACCATGTGTTGATAATATGATAGATTTATGGCCTTGAAAACTCTTATTAGCCATATTTATTTTTTTAGCCAGATGGTTTTCCTTCCAACATGCAGAATCTTAAATAAATTATCTTAAATGCATTTTGAAATCCATGCTAACATATTTTACATTTCCACAGCTGCAGAAACTTTGCGTCTAATGGTAACCACGTTTTGGCTTTTTAAAATTGAACCTTAGCATGCTCTGTATGTCTACTGAGGCTGAACCTATCTTGCCCTTGTCTGTGGATAGTTAGAATGCACTTAACGTGCAAATATTTTTGCATGCTATATGAAAGTGCACAATTGTATCAAAAAGGGTTGGGTTTAGAGTTAGGGTTAGAGTTAGGATTAGTAACTGCTAGGTAAATGCAGAGTAATTAGAGAGCGTAATGTAAAGTGTTACCAGAATCTCAAACCTTGGATAAGTGGTAATTTGAAACATCTGTAACAGATCATCCTGTCGATGACCCTTACCCGTCTCAAGAGACTCAGAGTACCATAACACCTGCTTAGTATGATCCAGCTGAGGCGTACTCACGTTCCTCTAAATAAATACTAAAAGTAACTAATCCCCCCCTTTCCTATTTAGCATTAGTATTGGTTATCCAAGACAGCAAATTTTTGCTGTTAATTATGGTCACACAAGCAACTGTTGTGAAGACAGTGTCTTCCAGCATTTCATCCAAACTGGCAACAGTGTGTCGTCCTGATAAATGGTCACGTGGAGGAATAATTTAGGACTCCCAGCCAGCCAATCAGAAATCAAGCCCAGGACAATGCTGCTGCTGCAATGCGCTCCGTTATATTTGTGGAAAGCTGGCTCACCAGCCATGTGGTTTTCTTTACAGATTTGCTAAAATTTTTTTTTTTTTGTAGGAGCTGTAGCTGCATGTATTAAAAGGTTGCAACTGTTGTCTAACATTTTATGCTTGTCCTTGAGCTTCTGGTTAGCACATTATGTATGGTGTGATACTAACCCAGCAGGAGTTGAGGCGCTTGTAATGCAGAGTATCTGCAACAACTTCACACAGTGAGAAGTCAATGGTTTGTACTCCTCGCTCCTTGTGGGTCAGAAAGAGTCCAAGGAGCTGCCTCGTTTTACAGGAGAGAGGCCAGAAAGGGCTGAGGAGGGAATAAGCTTGTGTGCCTGTACTAGTTGAAGGTGAAAGCAAGCAAACTTTAAAGCCAGCAAGATTTTCAATGCCGGAGCGTACACCGAATAGTAAACTATTAAAAAAAAAGCATACATTTCTTATAACCAAAGCTTTTTAGATTTATGTTTAAGGTTTTTTTTATTATTTTTTTTATTTAAACTGCAGTAAACAACATGTGCTCGTAATTGTTCTGTGGTTCTGGTTTAAAAATAAGAAAATGCCATTTTACTAATAAGAGGAGCCACCATGCTCATCTGGTGAAATCAGTCTCCTGCAGTTCTGTGCAGTGAAAAAGTGGCACAGTAGCTGTGAACTCCAATGTAATACACCTTCACTAAAGTTTAAGCGCAGTTGTGAAAACAGAGAGTTGGTTGATGGGAAGAGGCAGGTAGGGTTGGCTCTGTATAGTCAGTGTCTTGAGTGCTTTAGTGATCTGAAGGGCCTCCTGTGGATTAGGCAATGATAGACAGGTTGTTTCCTTCATTGTGAAATGGACAAACATCCAGAGATATGCAGGCTTGGCAGCTTCGACTGTGCGCTTTATGTATTTCAGAGAATAAACCCTGGAGCGTCTTGGTAGAGACATGTGAACTTGTCAACCTCCCAAGGCAGAAATAGGATTGTGGTTTGGGTTTTGAAGAGGGCTATAAAGAATGAGAATAATTAGTAGCGACATGAGGGGGACTTAAAATATTTGTGGTATCAAAAATTGCACCCCACATAAACAAATACCATGAGAATTTTTAGCAGTGGCCAGAATGCTGTATATAGGTGCTGTATAGAATAATAGAATGTATTAGAGGGAATGCTAGTGCTTTGCTCCCGACAATATTTGTTTTATATAGTGAAAGCTATGACTGACAAGAGCATATATGAGATATTGAACACCCTTCTCCCTGAAAGAAAACTTAATAGAGTGAAAACAACCTTTTAAACATTTTAATACCTGCAATGGATCAGAGTCACTTTCACCTTTCTACTCCAAATGCTGCTAACAAAGCACAGATGTTGTGAGTGTGGATTCGGCTGGCAGTTTTTTTCATTTGTTTCAAAGTCAATTTTCTTGACCAAAGTAAATCAGGAGTTGAGACATACAGTCTTGTCTCATCACACAGCTAGAATAATCAAGCCCGTTTTTTGGGGGGGAGGCAGGCTGTCTTTGTCAAGGTAACCCTTGCTCGTTGCATGTGTAATTATACAATAATAATTTTCTATCTATGCTATACTTTACAATGTATGTGTTTTATCTCATAAATGAATGAATCATATGCAGGGGTTATAACTTGAGAAATGAGAACATCTGGCTGCCTGGAAAATACAATGTTAATCATATACAGGGCTCATATTCCATCATATACAGGGCTTTCAGCACCCCCACTTCAAAAATCTTTCCAGTGCCACTGCTGCAGGCGCCCAGCCAGTCTACGTAACTCACAGGGATCGCTGGTGCAAGGTGGGCTGAGAACAGCCTAGCCAACCTCTCAATGAATATGCTGATTGCAGAGTATTTTTAAATTTCCTGCCTGGTAGAATTTGCTGTGCTTAGAAACAGATAGTACTACATATCTGCAGAGGAGTTCAATGTCTTTGTTGAGGATTATCAGAAGTCTGCATGCTGATGTTTTTAATATTGACTCTTCCAGCTTTTTAATGCACTTGTGATGGTCCTAACTTCTTTGTTGTTCATAATGTACCCTTGCCCTTGGCTCAGTGCTTTCCTGCTTCTTCAGTCGATTATCTTCCTGGCTATGACCGCTGCATTGGGCAAAGCTAATAACAGAAGCTAGACGTGAGGATTTATATTGTCATTGGACAAATTAAAACAATATGGATGTATCAAAAATCTAAAATTGTGACCGAAGGGGATATAAAAACATGAACAAGTTTGAAGCATTAAATATGGAAGCACTAGAATAAGGAATGTAGAATAAGGGATTGTGTCCTGTCCTAGCAGTGAGATGAGAGGAGGCGAAACGCTCTAGAACCACGGATGCAGCCGAGCCCAGCTCTTTTGTATTGTGGTTAAGACGCTTGATTGCGGTGCGCGGGGTCGTCAGTTCACGCTCAGCCTCTGCCCTGTTACATCAACGGAAATCATTGCCTTCATTTAAAGGTCACGGTGTAGTGTAAAAACTGCAATAACAATTCGAAATGAGTAAGAAACTCATTAAGAGTCCTGTTTATTTCTGGTTTGGTAATGTAAAGCGCTTTGAGAATCTATGTGATTTAGATTCACAGCATTGAAACCCCTTTTAAATCACTCAATAGCTGCTGGTAGTGAGTAAGATAACAGTAACAAACCCAAACGCCTTATAGACCCTCTTTGTACATTTTTTGAGCTGCTGGTTCTGAAGAGGCAGATGTGCTTTCAATTTGTCTTTTCACTTTTTGCTTTGCTTGCAAACGTAGGAGGCCTGAAGTAAATATTTTTCTTGGCTTTCGACAGAAAGCATACACTTTGATTGTGTTAGAAATACAACAACACAGCACAAAGCACATCAGTTCATCAAAGGTGCATAACAAACAACATGTTATTTTTCCTTGATTCTATAAGCCTCTAGTCTACAATGTTAAAGGAAATAGCAAGGAAGGGACTTCAGTTGACCTCCATCTACTATTCTCATGCCAAGAAATTCCAAGCGTGCTTTTTGAATATAAACATATAGAGTTGTCTTAACCATTCATGCTGTTGTGACACACACCTTGAGGGAGGATATACCAAAGTCAATTACGTGATTTATTAGATTACATTGCCGCTGTCTTTATTGTTGTGCAGAACGGGCTGAATGCTATCTCACAGTACTGCTGAGGAGATGAATGACTGCAAAATAATGTCCTCAAGGAAGAGATAAGGGAGATAGGGGAGATAAGAGAGGTAGGGGAGGGTGGAGATGTTTGGGCAAGTGTGAAGATGGTGTTTTTTTTGGCCATCTTTGAAGACACTGACAAATGATGGGAGCAGACAGAAAAATAAATAAAAGGAAAATACTAAATCTGAGAGATCAGATCATAACTTAATGCAAGGGATCAGATGGATACAGAGGTTAAACACCACAGAGACTTAAAAAAAAAAAGAATCTCCAGGCTAAGACTGCTGTTGAAGAGTTATGAGTTACATGAAAATAATATTTAAAAAAGAAGGGAGTCTTTTCCAGGTCAGGTCACATATGCTTCACAGGGTAGGCAGTGCTGGTATGCATGTGCACATGCTTCAGCCTTTGACATTGCATTTAATACATGCTTCTTTCCATCTGATCGGCAAAATCAGTCAAACCTTGATCCAGTTTCAATGTGTTCCCTGGAGTGGACTGCAATTGATCTAAGTGTGTATCATTGCTGTAGAGACAAGGTTAGAGAAACCAACATCTATAACAGTGAAGTCTTAAGAGTATTTCTCTCTTAAAATAATATGTAAAAAAAAAACATACAAAGAAAATGGGTAGGGACCTGTTTTAATGATTTAAAAAGACAGTTCAGAGGTAAAGTATTTTGACCCTTGTAAGTGTTTGCCACAGTAAAAGCACGGAAAAGTGTAAAAAAGAACAGTGGATGCACAGTAAAGCATGGATAGGCATTTTAAAGAATTGCGAGGTATGGTAAAGCATATTAATAAATGTGGCAAACCAGGTTAAACTGTACTATATAGAGTATAAGCATGGGGAAAAAACATGACAGAACTGCAAAAATACTGGGTGAGCTTTTCTAAGGGGAGGTCCTTCACCAACTGCTAGATATCGTTTCTGTGTTGAACTTTCTATAGCAAAAAGATCAGCTGTATGTGCATTCATGTGGACATTGGATGCACCACCATCATCTATATAAGGGGTGTGTGTGCAACTATTCAGCAACGGTCATGGCAAAGCAGAAAGATCTCAGTAACTGCACAGTGTGCATGGTAGCGGGTGCAACCATCTCGTCCACCAAGGCAGTGTCTACATTGAACAATGTGTCCACTGAGACGAGTGTCTCTCGGGTATTTGAACAATGTGTCCACCGAGACGAGTGTCTCTCGGGTATTTGAACAATGTGTCCACCGAGACGAGTGTCTCTCGGGTATTTGAACAATGTGTCCACCGAGACGAGTGTCTCTCGGGTATTTGAACAATGTGTCCACCGAGACGAGTGTCTCTCGGTATTTGCTGGTATGGTAATGTCTGCAGAAAACCATGACCAAGAGTCAATGGCAAGCAACAGACATGCTACAGTGGTCCAAACCACTTAAAACTTTCCCACTGAAGATGCATCTAATTCCATTCAAACAAGGTCCTGCACCTATGGGGTCCTATAAGGCAAATCTCTATTTTTTGTAATATGAATAGAACCTGTTTATTTATCACTGTATCACAGGGAAGAAACAGCAAGAGAGAAAGATGCTATGTGCCATGTTATTATTGACAACAGAAAAAAAAACAGAATATCATAACATACTTTATTAAACAGCTGAAGAAAACAGCTTGCACGACCAATGGCAAATACAATGGTCACTAATCCACCCTGATTAACAGAAATAAAATCTGACATTACAAATATAATCTGAAGTAACACTGTCTGTTGTCAGTTCTAGCATTAGTTCATGCCTCCTCTCAGTCCACTGTGGACCCTGTTTCCAAAGTTAACTTATTTAGTAAAGAGACATCAGTCTAGAGAGAGCCACACATATCTAATACTAACTCCCTCACAAGCCTTTAAAAAAATCTTAAAGATATGCCCACTTCAGAGTTCAATGACAAGCTTTCCTTCGTCGTCACTGCTGCTTGTGTCCACCTCCTCTAGGTTAGCCTGGGCAGCTCTGTGAAGAGCCTGCAAGGTCTTCGGAAGACCTGACCCAGCATTGCTCACCTCCTCCTTGTTCAAGCAGGAATCTGCAGGAATCCAATTCAAACATTCCTCTCCATCTCCATTCACACTGGAATCCCCGAACAACGGATTCCCACTCAAACTGAAGCCGGCTGGGTTCAGATCTCCTTTTGAAGACCACTGTGTAATGTTTTTATCCCCCACTCCAAAGACTTGGACCGGCAGGAGAGTGTCAACCTTTGCCTTGTTATCTATGTTCTGTGATGGACCCTCTC
Source organism: Polyodon spathula (assembly GCF_017654505.1). Classification (NCBI taxonomy): domain Eukaryota; kingdom Metazoa; phylum Chordata; class Actinopteri; order Acipenseriformes; family Polyodontidae; genus Polyodon; species Polyodon spathula. Next base: position 11,870,208 of record NC_054541.1, on the reverse strand, counting down.
TGTACCCTACATTACTGGTGGGTCGTTCTTCCTGCAGCGAGAGGCCTTGTGTTGTTTTCAAAGACCCTGAGTTTCTCTGTAGTTCAGCCTCCTCCTGACCCATAGCAGCACACTCGCTGTCCAATAAGAGGGCACCCCTGGAGAGTGGGCGGGCTTTGTGAGGCACAGAAAGGAATCTGACTATAGAGGGAGAAAGATAGGATCCTTCCCTCGGCCCTGGAGGATGGGAGAAACCAGAGGCCAGACTCAAAGTCACGTGGCCCCCCATGTGGGAGAAGGTACTGGGCAGGGAGTTGGTATGAGCTGGTAGCTGGGAGAGATGAAGAGGTGGAGGGTGAGGACTCTCCTCGCTCGCATTTGGTTTCTGGGATGCGTCCAGCTCCTGTGAGGAAACAAAATAATAGATTATAGTAAGCCTCACAGACCCCAGTCTTTACTTGGTACTTCTTCTTCCTCTAGAGGAATTCAGACTGTATAAAATAATTAGATGGTCTATGCTTGCACGCCAGTGAGGTGCGGTTAAAAGCTATATAACTGCTATTGCGTGGTTGGGATGCTTGCTTGCTTGCGTTGTGGATGATCACAAGTCCTCTCCGCAGATGGATAGCTGGTAGACAGAAAGGATCGTTACCATTTATTTTGATACCCATCTTAAGTTCATTTGCACAGTGGTTTTAAAATATGAGCTGGCTGCATGTTTTTTGATATCTGCTCAGGAACGTGCTAAAAGGCTCCACTCCCTGCTGCCAGACTATGAACAGACATACCAGTGTAACGCACTTCACAGCAAAGAAGTGCTCTTGGCATCCCCTCAGTCAAGAATGTATCCCTCTGGTGTCTGAATAAAGGGTTTAGTGAAGTACCTGGATTGAAACAGGCACTGTAGAACAAGAATGACGACAGCCCAGTGGGGAAACTGGGAACTTTGAGGATCTATCAGAAGAAATGGCTAGCTAGAAGGGCTCTGCTTTCCACTGCATGCTAATTACACTATAAGCAGAAAGCGAGATCAATACGGCCCAATCTAGCAACTGAATGTCACTAGCGTTTAGAGTACCATTCATTTAATGGTGGTATTGATATTGCCCCCTATTAACACTGAAAGCACAGTAAATTCATGAATGGGTGTATTTCACACCAATCAATGTAATTTAAAACACACCAAGCATTATTGCTGAGTGGCATATATGGCTCAAGGTTTTCCACCAGATGGTTTTCGTGCATGGATATTATGCTGAGTTAGGACTGTGGAGTCTGCTACCCCGTGTTTAGCACCAGTGACTGTCCTGTGGTATTGCTCTGAATCCTCTTTGGATTGAGGAGTCACTCACGTCTGGTTCTGTGGTTATTACCGCCTGCACAGCAGCTGCTGTCTGCAGTTCAGAGTCAGAGCACCTCTCTGCTGCCTTCCCTGGGACCCTTCTGCAGATGCTCCCTGCTGCCCCCTCTGGCTGGAATCCGGAAGTACCATCAGAAGACCGCTGCTTCTCTTTGCTACCTGTAGGGCAGAAACCCGGCCCCCCCAAAATCTTGTGTTATTACCCTGTTAATCTTGCTCACAAGAGACTGTCGTTGACTGCTGCCTCCTGCTCTGTGTCAAAACACAGGCTTAAGGTCTAATTCAATTAGCTTTTTAAAGCTGGCAAAATGGATTTGGGGAAATTGGGTAATTCAATAAACTTGGCAGTATTTCCACTGTTCGAATTGAATTTACATAGCGTAAGTGGGGAGGTAGTAGGTTAGAGTATATAAACTGAATAAAAGTCAGTATTGCTCCACATTCTGTTAACTTTGAATTTCCTAGAGCACTTTCTCACAGCTAAAAAGGTCCCGAGGGATGTCCTCCTGTTTGCTTACACAGTATTCATGGATTCCTGGAACAGCTTACTGTACCGGAGCATCAGAAACTTAGCTCATATATCTTTGTACATGATAAATGTTTCGTGCCACGCTACTGCTGTACATGTTGGTTCTAATTATATGCCATCATTCTAAAGATATGTTGTTTAAATATATTTTAATGAAACTGCGTAAGCTGCTGTATTGATAACAGGCCAATGCTGAAAACGGCATGCTTCATCTCAACCCTCTATGGAAGAGGCGACCGTGCCTCACATCTGATACATGATACCTGTAGAATTACAGCAACGCTTCATTTGATCAACAGTAATGGTCAGGCTTGTGCCTCATGTAAATGTGTATTTCTGTGTTAATGTGAAGTTTGGCCCCTGGGTCTGACAGCTTTCAAACATCTCTACCAGACACTTGTACTGTAATTCAAGGCTCAAAATGATACATCAATGTTAAAAAATAAATAAATAAAAGAGCAAAAAAGACCAAGCTATCACCCCAGAGATAAAGCAAATACCCAATTGGAGTTCAATCACTTTGTTTATGAAAAGAGGTCATCTCAATAACACCCTGCCTGGTAAACAAAAGTCACAGAACCTTGCTATGGAACCCTGAAGACCTGCATTCTGTCACAGAATCTCTTGCTATGGAACCCTGATGACCTGCATTCTGTCACGGAATCTCTTGCTATGGAACCCTGATGACCCGTATTCTGTCACGGAATCTCTTGCTATGGAACCCTGATGACCTGCATTCTGTCACGGAATCTCTTGCTATGGAACCCTGATGACCTGCATTCTGTCACGGAATCTCTTGCTATGGAACCCTGATGACCTGCATTCTGTCACAGAATCTCTTGCCGCGGAACCTTGCTAATGCTCTGTTTTGACTGACTCTGCAGCTTGGATTAGACCTGCCGTCTGATGGCCTGCCGTCGAGGACTCTGGAGCCTCCTTGTTTACAGGGAGAATAAACAGTCATTACCTCCAGCTTGCTTTGACTCTGGATCCCCTCCAGGAGGCCGTCCCTGCAGCTCCAATGTGAGAATCTCTTTAAATGTGTGCAAAAAAAGAGGATTTGCCGCCGCCCATAAAATTGGAGATGCTGTATCTGTTAATAAATCATTACTGGTAGGAGGATGCCCAAGTTTCAGGCTCTGTCAGGTCCTAGGGCAGTGGCATATAGTTTCAGCATGATACAAGTAAAGAAGGATGCCTTTTTCTTTCAATAAATGACCCGTCACAGTTGTAACTATCATGTGCAATACGGCTGTGTGTTATTTCATCTGTTTGTATTATAATGCAGGGTTAAGGAGTTGCTTTTCATGTGTTCTACTTGCATACCAGTATTTATGCAACAGCAGTCCCAGGGGATGAAGCATGCCAGAAGTTATATTTCTTTGCTCTGGAAATATTCCTTTGCTTTGGAAGGGGGATTCAGGTGATACAACAAGAGTTAGGTAAAGAAAGAAAATTCAGCAAAACACCGCTTTCAGCATAAAACGAAAAACATTCAGAACCTGTTACCTGTTTATCTTGTGGGATTTTTTGTACATGTTAAGGCATGGAATGGTACAGGCTATCAGAACTTGGCAGATACAGACACCAACACCTTGTCAAAATACTGAAATATTTTCTGCTGCGGGCAAAGCAGCCTTTCCCAGTGTTCTCTGTTTATCCTGTTTGTGCAGCAGCTTTCTTAATAAACGTTTTGCATTTAGTGAATGAATAAATCTGTGTCATATTATTAAACATACCCTTTGGAGATTACTAACTGAAGATAAGACCCACAGGTTGCCAGCACCCTTATCATGTAACCATGGTGATATGCCACCAAACCAGCACATACAATGTCACGTTACTATGGGCCCTGTTCAGAGAACCGATTTAAGAAATGTATTTTTGAGGAGTGCTTTTATACATTTTCATTGAATAATGAGAATAAACTAATAAACCCTCACTATGAAGATGTTAGCTCGTAAGCCATCAAGCAGTACAGATGGTGGCCAGTCCTCGCACAGGAACATGGAGAGATGTGGCAAGCTGCATCTAATGTGTTTCAGTTTGAGATCGTCTTGTTTGTTTATCTCTCAGCTATGGCTGAAATTCCTCCTGGATTTTCACTCTCTGTATCTATTTCCGGTGGCCTCAATTTTCACAGCGGTGCGTGCAAGCTTTTAGGAATTCCATGAGCTTGCAACGTGTGTACAAGCCTTTGTTCTTGTGGGAAACAATAGGGTCTCATCTTATCTGACCCCTGTATCTTGATGTAGCCTTTGACCTTTTCTTGGTTTGTCACTGTATCTTCTGTCTGTGACCTTTGACCTGTGGGTGATACCTCGCTGGGGTTTTGCGGATTATTGGCAAACCAGCTCTGGACTCTTCTACCTCACCACTGTCTAGATCAAACCGTCTTCAGCCCGTGGGGAACTGCGCACTTTGTTGTTTTAAAATCCTAGTGCCCCACACTGAAACCGCAACACACAATCCTCCTCTATCTTAAAGTGAATTGAGAGTTAAGATCGCTTCTCCTCCATTGCCCTGCTTCACTGATTCCTATGTGGCACTGTATTGTTAGCACTGACCTTTAACACTGCTGGAAAAGTAATATTCACAAAAAGAGGGAAAATAACCCAGATAACACAGAAGCTTGTTTATCCTGGCATGAGAATTTAACAAAAGCAGGGCTCTGTTAGTTTTTCCTTTGTGAAAAACTAACCAAGTGTCTTTCAGATAAGAACGGCCTGTTAACCTACTTCCAGATTCAATGGGAAACGCTTAACCCCAACTCCTGCACAAATTCTCCAATAAACCTATGAAAGGATCTTAAAACCAACTGGAGCTCCCGCACTGTTTGTGCCCATAGCTCCTTCTTAGAAAGGTTAGGGGTTACAATATTACTGTATTGGATGTCTGTAAAGAATTTAATGCAGCTTATAATGTTTTTTTTTTTTTTTTGTGGTGTCTTCTACTGGACAGTGTCTCATGCCATAATAAAATGTCAGCCCTAATTTAATTGCAAAGGGAAACATAGGCATGTACCACCTTCATAGTTTCAAAATATTGCTTATTGACTCCATATAATCACATGACACAGTAATTTTGCAGCATACTATGTTGCACCCATGCTTATAGTAAGTGTGGCTGGAGAAGCATCACAGACAAACTGATTTAGCCAGTAATGCAATTCATTGTTCTTATGGTTAGAGCTGAGCAAAGGGTATACTGATTGTGAATCTCGGTTAAACTCCATGACATCATCAGAAAGATTTACCTGGATTACATTAAATAGCCTGCTGATGCTATGAAAACCTCCATTGCATAAACTCCTCCACTCTAAATGCAGATATAAGTTATGTAGGCAGGTGTAATATGATCCTATTACTCCCCCTTGTGGGTATATATAGTGCATCAAATACATGTTTCCTCTATGACTTACTGTGATATTAGTCTACAAAGCCCCTGCTTAGAAATAATAACTGTGCTTTAATGAGAACACTACCTTCTCCTATTGAACAGTAACTTACCTGAGGTTAGTGTTTGGAGAAGTCCCCTGACCGGTTTATGTTTTCTGGTTGGTTCCTCTTCATCTGCCATCTGGGTACTGCGACACAGGGGGGTTTGCAGAGCTTCCTGGAGAGAGGATTTTTGCAAAACTGTTTCCAGCAAAGCCAGCTTTGCTTGCGGACCCCATTTCATTACACGTGAAAGCACGCCCGAGTCATCCTTACCCTGTGCTAGGGAGAGCAACAGGTTCTGATTGAAACTTCGGTCCAGTTGTGGTTTGCCCACCCCTTCTTGAACATCAGTATTGGCCTGGGAGCCCCACTGGGCTGAGACTGTCTGACTGATTCTTTGGAAGGTTTCAGATGAGGTGGAAGCTTCCAGCAATACAGCCCTTGCTTTGTTTTCCAGCTGTGGCACACAGGACTGGGGACTATGATATTCAGTGTGAGGCGGGTGTTCCTGTAAGATGTATTCGGCAGCGCTGCCCTTCTGGGAGACGGAGGGGGGGGCCACCTGTTTGAATCCTGTCATGGTCCGCGGTGTTGAAAGGGGTAAGTGCAGAGTTTGATGGAGTCTCTTGAAAAGTTCATTTTGGCAAAAAGCTTTGGAGTTCAACTCATTTCCAGGGTTGTTTTCCAGTTCTGTGGTGCTGGGTGACAGCCTGTTATTTATTACTTTGTGCTGGCTAAGAGCGTCTGGTACAATACATCCTGGATTGCTTGCTCTTTGTTCTGTATCAGACAAACGCGAACGGCTGACTGCCTGGATGAGTTTGTGTTGGCCTGAAGGCTCCTGTAAAACATTATCAGTGTGGCTGTCTGAAATAGCTACAGAGGGAGATGTCTCACTGAGCTCCTGACAAGATTTGTGTCTTCCAATTGAAGCCGTCAGTAAAACTAATTTTGTATTACTGGCCTGTTCTCCTGTGTTTATAAGGAGAGAATTAGCCATAATTGAAGCTTTCTGTGGAACAATGTCAGCATGTGAATTCTGTATGGATTTACAGGATGAGAGCGTTTGACCATTTGGGAGTGTTAGGAAGCTGAAGATATGACAGGAAACAGGCTCTGCATCGTATTCTGGGCAACTTGTCCGAGCTGTAGCTTCCGAATTTGATTCCTGAAATGGCGTGTGTTGGGAAGAAGTATCTTCTGAAATAGCATCCTCAGCATGGTTGTTTTTACCTAAATATTGATGTGAAACATCTTCCGTATGTCTGTGCTGTGGGTTTTTATCAGATGAAGAAGTCTGTTTCTGTTCCTCGAAAGATTTGTTGCTGCTGGTGGAGTCTGGTGAGACGGGTGTATCACTGGCATAGAGTTGGTCTGTGTTAGATGCGTCATATTTACTGGATACATCATTTTTCTGTTCAGTAAAATCCTCATGTGAAACAGTGTTTGTATGAGTGTCTGGTTGAGCCTCACAAATTTGCTTTTTACAACAGCCCCCCACTTCAGCTTGCTTAAAGCTCTCTTGTTGCGTGTTCCAGGATAAGGGTGTATGTTTCAGGCAATTTAATATTTCTTTGTGATTAGAAGTTAGTCCCAGGAGTTGCTGAGAACGATCCTCGTTTACATGAATATTATAGGGAAAGGATTCCTGAGTTTGTATTTGAAGTAGCTTGTTTTGTTTACAAATCTGATTTTTGTTGTCACCAGTGAATTGCTGTGTAAGTTGGGATTGGGTAAAAGTTCCTTTCGTAAAATGTTCTGCTAGTTGGTATTCAAAATAGGCAAAAATTTGATTAGAAGACTGAATGAGAAGGTTTTGAATGGGAGTTTCTAGGCAAACAGTTTTTGATTCACTTCCCAGTTGACTCAGACCCTGAAAAGGTTCACATTGCCCAGGAGCTTCCAGTAACTGCATTTCTTCAGTGTGGCTGGCTCTTTGTATTGTAGACATTGAGACTTTCTCAGTGTGCTCATCCTGTTGGACTGCATGTAACATTTGATTCTGCTCTTGGAATAGAGTGTTCCAGCTATCTGTGTTGCAATCCCTTGGAGCTGTGCAGGATAGGAGAGTCTGACTCAGCCCCTCTATGTGTTTGTGGTGTGTGGAATCCTTTTGTGTAAAGCATTCTCCATTGCCCTCGTGTTGGTTTCTGTGTGGCGAGAGCACCTGAAATTGTAAAGGTTGGAGTTGACTTGCTGATTGCTGTAATGCGGTTTCTGTGTGGGCTGTCGAGTGGGAGGGAGTTTGACTGAGTATCTCTGCAGGCTGCTGCTGTTCCAGACCATCCTGTAATGGAGTCCCTGCACAGACTTCCAGTGAATGAGCAAGAGTTAGTGGAGCATCGTAGACAAAGGGAGTCGCCACCTTCTGATAAAAACGTTTTCGTAAAACACACCCTGTATGGCTGTCCTCATGGATTCTACTTGCCCATTGAGGTTTGTCTGATAAAGCTGCCTGATGGAAACCCTTTACGGACTTGCCAGGACCATCTTGTGACACAGATCCTGCTTCTCCTGGCTTGTTGGTGTCTGGCAGTTTTGTCTTGCTCGCCCCCTGCTCTGCCTCAACAACATGGGCAGGCATGTTTAGCCCTTTCACACAAACATGGGGAAGTGTGGCACACAATAAAGAGTCTTCTTTTTCTTGTTTTAGGAACAGAGGGTTATCACATCTACTTTTGTTAGGAACCAAGTTGCTGAAAGATGTTACAGGAAGGTTCAAACAGGTTGTAGTGGCTGTGAGGGTAAAGCACTGTAATGTGTCTTCTGTGGATCTGGGGAAAGCAATTGAATGTGTTTTTTGACTGCTCTCTTGAGGCAGTTTGAGTTGATACATTGGGAGAAAGCTAGGCTTCTTAGTTGGGAGAGGTACAGATGCTTCTATCTTCATCACAGTGTCTTGTGCAGGGCTGGTCTCCTTGTGTTGAGCTGAACCTGGGTGAAAATGATGGCCAATGAGGCCCTGATAGCTTGTTGGTTCATTTTCTACCCCTTCCATGGACACTCCCTCATTCTTTGTATCACATGGTATTCCTAAGGAGAACAGTATTTTATTCTGTCTACTTTCTGTCTTGCTGTTCAGCCACTTCAGACTAGAGCAGCTCTGCGTCCCATCCATACAGCCACTCACTTCTGCCGGAAGACCTCCAGTGGTAATTATCCCATCTGTCTTCTTCTTCTTCTTCCTGTCTGATGGAAGGTGACTCAAAGACTGACAAGATGTATTCTTCCTGCTTTGATCCACCTCTTTAATGGTGCAAACATCTTTAGGTGCTCATGAGCCCTTGATATTACTGAGCTCTGGGAGCAGAAGGCTGCATTGCCTGACTAGACGTTGGTGCTGTGAGTTTGCAATCCCCTTCTGCTGTGGTTTCTGGAAACATACAATGGACTCGCCACTTCCTGTGTCTCGAACAGAAGACATTTCATTGCTCGGGAGAGCAGATTTTTCTCTTTCACTTTGATTGCATGGTTCTGCTGATGTTTTATAGCGATGCAAAGACACATCAGAATCTGTTTTGTGCAGGGTGGGCAATCCCTGTTCAGTTTCAAAGCCAGGCACTTTAGCTGTTAGGTCAGGTGGCTGGTATATAAGGTTATCTTGATGTGTTGATGCTCCGTTGACCCCCCCTGAAATAGCTGGTCCTTGAGCTGCCGGGGTTTCCATGCATTTGTATTCTTCTAAGCTGTTGCTGGCTTCTGCTCTACCCAAGCTTTTTCTCACCCTGCAGCCACCACCAGAGAGTTCAGCATTCCTCCCCTTCTCCATCTGGTATAGTTTCCTGAAAGTCCCATCTCCATACATGTACCACTTGTTGTAGGAGAACTTTGGGGTTTTCTTGCGGCGACCCTTGCCCCCACTTGACTCTTTGATTAAGCCTGCAGGCTCCTTCTCAGGTCCAAGGCTGCTCTGACTGGCTTCTTGTAGGGGGGCGGTAGGACAGGTAACCTCGGCCGCTGGTACGCAGTCCACAGCCACCTGCCTCACTAGTGACCTTGGGTTCGAGGCTTGTAAATCAACAGACCTTGCAGCAAAGTCTCCGGCATGTAAATGACCAGAGTTGTCCTTCCCTCCTGAACAACCCTCTTGGTGATAAAAGCTTTGCTTGATGGCTCTTTCCAAACCCAAGCAGCTCCCACTGAAGGGCAGGGAGCTGCTCCTCGTAACGGGTACGCGGTCCAGGCTGGTGGAACATTGTGTGGGCACAGAGCTAAAGAGCCCCGGCTTGGGTCTGCTCGTGGGCCTGTTCCAGCTTCCGCAAGTGTTGGTCACCTTGCTGGCTTTCATGTCAAAGTGAAAGGAGTCTTTGTAGGTGTAAGGCATGGGGAGGTCGATGCTGCCTTGCTTAGAGAGCACTGTCTTTCTGGGCCGCACATTCGCCAGATGTTTGTCGTCCACAACGGCGTCATTGTCGGAGAGCAGGTTTGAGATGCGCTTTTCTATTTGCTTCTTCTCCAGCACTGACGGTTTGTTACGGGTGCAGCCTCGACAGGGCAGTTCATAGCAGCAGAGGGTGATGTTTCTGCCTGGGACTCCATGGTGGTCTCTGGCAGGGACTCCATGCTGTGTTCACACACGCTGCTGTTAGAACAGGAGCCCCAGGATTGCTGCTCAGTGCTTTCTGAGTGGGATAGGTACCCAGAGTCTGTACTGTCGTGGCTCTGCGATTTCCCAGTACAGGCTCTTGAGTCCCACTGTTTTGAAAAAAACGTGGCTTCCTGCCTCTGGAGCGGAACGTGGCGGTTTGGCATTTGGGTTGACTGTCCTTCTCTCTCTGCCCTGGAGTCGTTCATGGTGCCTAGCATACTCTGTTTTCCGGGCAGTAGTCCACACTCCTGAGCTATGTTCTCCTGGTTTCCATTAACAGGGGCGAGTATAACTCCAACCAGGGCAGTCTGATGCAAAGCCCAGCCTCTACATGACTCGACCTTGCCCTCTTCAGCCAACTCAAGTTGGGTTGAAGTTTTGAAGATGGGCGCTGCATCACAAATAGCAGTTTTTTTCTCAAGGGTCCCAGAGCCTTTGCTATTCCCTCCTTTGTAAACTCCAGGAAAAGGACTTTATAAACTCATCTCATTTGAACCCTGAGCACTGCCTCTGCTGCCCCTATGTGGTTCGGAGCAGAGACGGGCGTGAGCTTGAGTGCGCTTGTGCTTGTAGAGGTTGCTCTGTGTCTTGAAGGCAATGCCGCAGGTGGCACAAGGATAGGGCCGTTCACCTGTGTGGCATCGGAGGTGCTTCTCCAAAACACTGGGCTTCAGACATTCCCTGCCACAGTGCTTGCAGACGTGCTTTCCTGTCGACTTGGGCTTCCCTGAAGGTATGCTTACCAACCTTTGACTATGCACAATCGGAAGCCCATTGACTAGGCTCAGGGTCAGGGTCGGCAGGAGCTGTTTGTGCTCTGCTTGACCCATCCTTTCAGGCAGCTGGGGGACTGAGAGGTGGATGGATAGGGTCTCCTGGCTGCATGCAGGCTGAAACTGCTGGTACAGGGGCAGGCTGGTGGTGTTCAGGTAGACTGTTTCCAGGGGCTTCTGTTTACTCTGCATTCCGTCTTCAGCAAGAGCCGTCGATGAGCTGCTGCCGGGCTGAGACAGGCAATCCTGCACTGAAGGCTCAACGGAGGCTGGAGTACATAAACGATTCTGCTTGCTTGTCTCCATGGTAACCAGTTTCTTGTGATGTTATTAGACCAGAGCACCAATTATCTGTGGAAGAAGCACACTTCTGTTAATTGCGATCTGTTGGACTATTTCTTTTGCATGAACGGTTCATATCATTAGTTACAATTCCCCAGCATATTGTTATCCCATATTTATATTGTAAGTTATTTATGTACATTTGTTTTGGACTGATGTATTATATGTAATAAGGTTGGAAGGCCTGGTGGTTAGACTGCACGGACCTGGGGGCAGGAGAGGATCCACGTTACTGCAGTTTCCACGTGTACCCAGCATGACTCTGCTACTGTACCTGCTGCATGAAACACAAGGGCACATCGATTCGAATCAGGCATGGCTGTTTACATCTCTGATACAAAACATTACTGAGTAGGATGCTATTCAAATCAACATGAAAGGATCTGCAGAAAAGAGCAAGCTCATTGCTTCTGCTCGAGTGGTCCTCACCCGAAAGCCTATTCTATGGAAACTGAGATGATATCGGCACACCCATCTGTTCTGTGGTTAGGCAGTGCTCACTGCTGTGAGTAAGCAGAAAGATCAGAAACCGAAGTCCTGTTAAAGATAATAAACCCACATTGTGCCCTTTGTAGAATCTAGATCCCCTCACAAAGGAGCAATGGTTCAGATTTAATAAGCTATCCAGTGCAAAGTCTGCACCATTTTCTAACAAACTGGTTAGTGTTACATACACCAGGAAATAGCTGTATTATTATTATTATTATTATTATTATTATTATTATTATTATTATTATTATTATTATTATTAAAAACTATTTTAATTATCTTAAAATCTTGACCAATGTCTCATATAGTTATTTTGGTGAACAAATAAAATAGGGCTAGTGAACTGTGTTACTGTGAAATGCACTAAAACTCTGAAGCAACATCCCCACAGTTCAGAATAACAATCACAAGCAACGTTATCCTGTACCGAAGCCACATAAACAAGCTACATGAAAGAGACTGCAGAATATTAGCAAAGTGCAGATTAACTGTAAGTGCTCTGTAAACTCTTTCTGCATTGTAACCACATTACAGTGTAGCTCTGTAATATAGTTACATGCTTCGTACACTGACTTGCATGAATAATATATAGCTTATGTATAACTGAAGAAGTGCAAACAACTTTACTGAGTTAAAGTGTGCAAACAACTTTACTGATGCTTATTGTCTCCTGCAAGCATGCATCACACGGGTGACCTACTTTGTGAAATATATAAACGAGAGAAACGTTTCTGCAATCTTAATGATATTCTTCCATGCAAGTTGTTGAGAGTGTCAGAATTTGCACATTGTAAATATTCATGTTTGGAAGAGATTTCCAAGGTGATCAGGCAGAGAGGGGATTATCAAACGAGTCCCTGTTGCGAAGATGTGATCCCTCATTGTGCTCCAGCTCTTCATACAATATCTCTAATCACCAAATGGCTGCACAGGACAGTGTTGCCAGCCATCAAAGATAAGAGCTTTCTTGGGCATAACAAAATAATAGCAATCAGCAGAATTTTAAATGAACAAAGCTTCCCATCTGTCTGATCAGAGCACCTACTTAAAAAAGATACCTTACCATGATCCCTTGGCTAAATCCCATACAGTTTGCAAAGAAATCTCCTAAAACCTGCATAAAACAGGGACTCTTTGAAAATCTATAAGAAAGTCAAGTAGACAAAAGGCTTTTTGCCTAGTGTGCCTTCATCAGAGAGATCTATGCAAATACCAGATCAAACTTTCATCAGTGTGTACAGGATAGGGTTTGTTATCACAGTAAAAGATGAAGTTCTCTGAAGTTCTCTGAGACTGTTTATAAAAAAAATTCCTATACTCACCCCGAGTCAAAGCATAACTGCAGGCAGCAGCAGCAGCAGAGAGCTAAGGTTTGTTTGCTGTTTCTTTTCTGTTTCTTTCTTGTTTAAGGGAACTGTTGCTGATCTGAGATGAAGAACATTGTCACATCCTCTACGCAAATCAAAGAGAGAGAGAGAGAGAGAGAGAGAGAGAGAGAGAGAGAGAGAGAGAGAGAGAGAGAGAGACTGTGGAGAGGAAGAGGGCGAGAGAGATTGAGAGACTTCTGCAAGTGTTACCCTGAAACAAAAGCATTTTTGTTGCTTTTACAGAGAAAAAAGCAGAAGGGAAACAAGTGTGACCACAGCACAGAACAGAAAGGGGAAGGAGCAGACAGGCGGGCATACCTTTAATCTCACAGCACAGAACAGAAAGGGGAAGGAGCAGACAGGCGGGCATACCTTTAATCTCACAGCACAGAACAGAAAGGGGAAGGAGCAGACAGGTGGGCATACCTTTAATCTCACAGCACAGAACAGAAAGGGGAAGGAGCAGACAGGCAGGCATACCTTTAATCTCACAGCACAGAACAGAAAGGGGAAGGAGCAGACAGGCAGGCATACCTTTAATCTCACAGCACTCGCAGTCAAGCAGACACCCTGTGCATCTAACAAGTGAATCAGTGGCTGGTTCCTTGCTACAGGGGTGCATGTGTGCGTGCGTGCGTGGGTGTGTATATTGCCTGGTGTGGGCAGGTACATCTCAGAGTTTTGTTTTTTTTACAGCTAAAATGTTAACCTCTGAATTCAGAAGTGGTTTGTTGGCAGGGAAAGTGGATTGAATATTGCGATGGTCTTTAACCTGCCGTGCACTTCAACTAGGATTCATAAACAAGATGGGATGGGCCAGTGGCAACTCAGTCCAGGAGGGGGGGAGTCCTGTTGGTTCTCTGGCCGCCTCTACCCTGGCTCAGGAGCATGGTTTGAGGGACAGGAGTGGGCTGACAGGGGGTGGCCATGGCCTGTGGCAGTGTGGGAAGTGATTTAGCGACAGAGGGAAAAAATTAATGTTTTTTTTTTTTTAATTACATTTTATTTTCCTACTCGGTGACTGCTTCAATGCGTAGGTGTTCAGAAGTAATGAGTTTAGGACAGCAAGACCCAGAGGGAAAAAAAAATAATGCATTCAAAAATAATATTGCAAATAAAATAAAATGAAAGCAATCTCAGAGCTTAGTTACATCATGTATATGTTCTCCATTGTATATGCTTGCTTTTATGCAGTCAATGTCATTAGTATAAAATGTATATATTTAGCAAAAGATCTGCAGCAGCCTGTGACTTGTGAATGCAAAGAAGGCTCACTCAGTCTGCTGGAAAAAACAACACAGAAGTCTGTCAATTGATTAAACTACCAGTGAAATATTGAAGGTACATAAAATCTTTTTTTTAAATGAGAGATTTATATCTTGGCTGTCATGCCGATGAAAACGTTTTTAAAAATTAGGTTATTGCTCCCTTTGCCGATGAAAATAACAACAACAACAACAACAACAATAACCCATACTTAACAAAAGTAGCTTTATTATATTTATTCATCTTCTTTAATAAATCTTCACTCTGCCCCATACCTGCACAGTGAAAGTCTGGAATCTACAGTGCTTTAATCATATACCCAGCAACTGAATAGTCTCAAATAGGACAACTAAGCCAATACAATTAAAAACCCACATGTGCTCCTCCATTGTTTTCAAACTGTATCCCAATAAATCTTGACTCCAGCTAGTGTTGCTGATTGTCGATGTATTATTTGTTTAAGCACTGCATGTATCGTTTAACTGGGTCGGTCTGTGTTTGGCAGGATGGCCTTGGAAATAAGGTCTTGTTCTCAAAGGGAATGACCTGGGTAAATAACAAGGATACATAATACATTAAAAACAACTCCACATTTCTCTCAGGACTAATGGCTAGGTGGAACTAATCTTTTGTCCCGGAGGATCCTTCATGATGCTTTTCAATCCTGCCACTTGGACAATAGTTTACAATGGAATACGGTTTCCAACCCATAGAAACTCAACTGTTTCCTTGTTATTATATAGAGGATTTAATTAACTTGGGAACAACCAGTGGTTTCACAAAGTTAACACATCTGTGGCTTCAATAAATCTCTTAGAAGGATGCCTACCCTGCAGGTAACTCTTCTAAATCAGTTACTGCTCCTGCAGCACCAATGGGTGAAGTACAGCTGAAAGAATGACTGCATAGAATGTGCTACTTCTAACATCCACTAGGGGCAGAATGCTGCTGGGCGAAAGGGATTGAGGTCCTGTTGCTTTCTCATACTTGTTGCTGAATAGTTGCACTCAACAGAAGGTACATTGCAGACTGTTTTTGTAACTTTTGTTCCTTAATTTTGGTGTGTTCCCTGCAGCAGCATGGCTTATCAATGCCATATGTAGGCCCTGTTTTAGCTCAGGCAACCAAAAAGATATGTATTATGGTTCTGCTCCTCCAAAACTCCATAGGCTGAACAGCATGTAGGAAAATCTTCACCAGAAGATTTTCCTACCAGTTGCTATGGAACTCTTCACCAGTTCCATAGCAACTAGAAACTCAGTTTCTCAGATCGAATATTTAGCTGGTTTTTTTTTTGGTTTTTTTTGCTGGACTAAGTTCCTGCTTGCCAATGCCCATGGGACTGTCCTGTACGGGAAGTGGTTTGAAACCAGGAAGCATCTGTGTCTTTTAATCTATAACCTTCTCTTTGAAATATCTGACATATTGAAAATTATATTACGCATGAAAAGACTGGATTCTGTTCAAGTAAACACCCAAGAATGTAGTAGTGCTGATATAAGAGGTTAGATTACAAGGGGATTTAAAAGTCTTGTTATATCACTTTTAAAGGGGGTGACATGATGTTAGGTCTGGTCATTCTTTGGAGATTCCATCTGCAGGATGATGCCCCCTGTAGGGTGATGTCCAGTTTGAGACTAAACGGGAAAGAAGATTAGAAGATTGTCAGATTCATAAATTATTTCAATTCAAACTGCATTCCGTAATGAATCCAAACGTTTTCATTCTGTTACTCCTAAAGCATCCTAGAGATGCAAAATATACATGCAAAAAAAATTATTCGGAATAATTTCTAAAATATTCAACTAATTTGCAAATACAGTTTAAGTCAATTTGGAAAATGTCAAGCATGAAGCACAAAAGTAAAGTTTTTTTGCATATCAAAAGCATTACAGCACCATATCGATTTTACCTGAGTAGAAGCCATTTTAATGAGAGATTACATGCAAATCAATCGGAATTGTTATACAAAGATGAGCTTCAAGACATAACATGACAGGTACAGATGGTAGCCTGGTATACCTGGGCGTGCTCATGTACTTTCACAATGATGTCCCTTTGCCAGTGAAACACAACACTGCACCCTGTCAATGACATTAGTGTAAAACAAACACACTAGCTACACAACTCGTGGGTGTTCAGAACTTCGGCTTAGTCAATTTGTATAACGTTATTAACTTTTTTTTTGAAGCAACTATCATCTCCAAGCAATCTATTTATTTATTTTAAACATACCGTATTTTTTTTTTCTTCCTTTGTTAAAAAAATAGATAATGAATTGTAAAGATGTTGGTATATTCGATCTGACAGAAGAAAGATGGCGGTGGTGAATTTGGGGTGTAGAGCCTCAGGCGTCATTCATTTTGTGATATTTTCCCGGTAGTTTTCACGGTGTGGCACAACCTTTCTGTCACAGCCTCAGGTAGGCACCCTGGGACACAGTCATACGGCGGTAGATGGAAGTATCTGACGTTTCTTGATCTGGTTGGTGATATATGATTTGGTGCTTGATGTTAAATGTTATTGAGTTTACAGTCTGATCTGAGGGTCTCTACAGGTTACTGTGTCTCGTAGTAATACATGTAGGAGGCATTGATGTTTTTTAGTCCTGTGCGAGCTTTGATTTCCTGTCCAGCCTGAGAACAGATCGAAGTGGTAGCAGAATTTCATCTTTTCTGAGCTAGCAGAATATAACGGAGTGTGGTGAGGAATTATTAACGAACTCCCTTAGAAGTACTTAAAAAAAATAAATAAATAAAAGTTTTGTGTATGTGGCTCAATTGACCTTTCTTCTCCGTACAGCGTAGTCTTGTCATGTTGAAAAAGGCCCTTTGCTTTCTGATGGAATGGCCTGCAGGTACAATACAGGAAGACTTCCATGACATATGAGACCATGTTAAGTGCTTTTTCTTTTGTTCCTGGTGTCTGAGATAAATGAGTCGTTCTTATCAACGGGTACTATTCTGGTTAAGTAAGACTATTTTAAACGTATGTTGCTCTCTGCTGCCACCTACAGTTCCTGCAGTGTTCTTTGGTCTCTGCTTCCTGACTGATGTGACCCGTCTCTTCTTTCAAAATTGGTCCGTCCTCTGTCCTCTTTCCTCACCGATTTGCGGGACACCATCCTGGCAGTGCTGGCATTCCCAGTGGGATCCGTGAGTATTAGCTAACCCATTCCCTGCGCCTGTGAGTGTGTTAGTAATACACCCAGAAAAAAAACAGCCTGATTTGATGTGTGAAGAGCCCAGTTACAAGCTTCTAACATGTTGTTGCTGTGTTCTGGTTGGCAGTTTGTGGTCCTGTCCTGTCCTTCTGGCTGCTCTATGCCCATGACCGGGAGCTGGTTTATCCCAAACCCCTTGACGACATCATCCCGCAGTGGTTAAATCATGCCATGGTAAGTAGAACTGTAGTACCCGAACATGCGCTTCAATTACAGGTAATGTGCTCGCCAAAACATTCCAGTCACAAATGAAGAGAGGTGTTCACCTGTCGATCTGCTTTAAAATGTCTTCTCAGGAGTGTAGAAGGTGTATTAAAAACAGCTTGAACAGGTTTTTTTGATTACGCTGATTAAAGACTGACTCTCTCTCTCTCTCTGTCCCACTCCTCCAGCACACTGGAATCCTGCCCTTGCTCCTTGTAGAGCTCTACATCATACCTCATCACTTCACTAGCCAGAGGAATGGCATCCTGGGACTGACCTTGTTGTCTGGACTCTGTATGGCCTGGTATTCATTTTCTTTTAATCTATTTAAATTGTTTCTCCTGCAGGGCTAGTGTTCTGTGTTGCAAAATCATTATTACAATAAAAAAAACCTGAAGAAATATGAAGACATTGTATCTGAGGCCATGCATTTGTAACCCTTCCTCTCTCTCTCTCTCTCTCTCTCTCTCTCTCTCTCTCTCATTCTGGCCGTCCCACAAGGCTGTTTGGTTCACCAGGTCTCTGGAGTTGGGTGGTATCACCATCTTGGATTCTCTAAGCCCACTGACCGATTAGGATCCTGGCAGCCGCCTCCCTAATGGCTTCATGATGGCCCCTTCCCTGGAGAGTCCTAAGCATGCTTCCTGGGAGAGAAACTCAACAGGCTGCTATGGGGTAGGTGAACGCTAGTCCAGGATGGAAATAAGACTCCTACTGCATAGTTGCTTCACCCATTCCAGGTTTTACTGCAAGCTTGATTAGCCCCAGTGTTAGGGAGCAAGCTCAGGTGTGTCTTAATAAACTCTTAGTGAAAGCAACAATGCAATGGGGGCTGTATTTCCAGCCTAGCTAGTGGTGGTTCTGCACTTGGAGCAGGTTGCTCAGATCAGCTGGTATTGTATTTGTGTATATCACTAACAACTAAAGCAGGGTAATGATATTCTGTGCACGTTTCATGTGTATGTGAACACACAGTGGATATAGGTTGTAATCATCACCTTGTTCAGGTCTAACTGTGAACTTGTAGCCCTGGCTGGGGATGAATGTTACTAACATGGCTGCTTCTTCTGCCAATAGGAGAGCTGAAGAAGAAGAAAAAGAAGTAAGGCTGTTTCTTTGTCCCAGAACAAAGGCTAACAAGACTGTGAATCCTTGCATGAACTGAGGAAGAGAACACGCATTCTAACTGTCATCATAACTGCAATTAATAACAGAACGAACATCAGCCAATGAATAGGATGCGTTCAAAACACTAGCTTTACTACAAATTCAAAACCCTGAAGATGATTGGTTTTAATTATTGTTAATCAGTCAGTCAATCTTTATTTTATAAAGCACCTTTCATAATGGACCACCATCACAAAGCATTTTACAAGATGCAGTAAAAACAAGAAAATCCATAATACTTTAAATACAGAAAAATGCAGAATACATGACGTAGTGGCAGCTAATGTCAGATATCAGGCTTAAAGAGCATGGGAAGCAAGAGAGAAAGGTGGGCCCATTTTAATATCAGCTGGATTTATATCAGGACCATTAGGATGTATTGCATTGTAACATGAAGGGATTTATTTGGGGGGGGAGCACCTTCCAGCAGATGCAAAGGCATAGGTTTGTTTTATTTTTTTACCTTGGTTAGGGTAGTCATGAATTAGTGCTAATCGGGGTCTGTGACGTCAGTCCCTGTCTATCCCTCTTTTCTTGAATTGACACTTGTTGTGTATGTGTTCTACCCTCCAAGGTTGTGATCTAGACATCAGTAAAGTGCCCTGCATATGAAATATAATTGAAGAAGAATAATGTAATTTAAAATAAAACACTGTGATATTGTTTACTAACCTGTATCTCTGTGTTTTCTGTTCAGAAAGACCCTGTTGTCCTATTAGACTATTGAGACAACTGGTGGTTCTTTCGGTGCCGTACCTTTCTATGTGATGCACCAAAAAATATTCAATGTTCTTATTTAACCAATAGCATCTTGGGATTAACAGTGTTTAGAATAACCCCAAAACTATGTGGGTGTTTTCAAAACCTGTCAAAAGTGTACAATTTAAAATAAATAAACAAATAAATAAAGGAAATAACATTTAAGCAGTTAAAACAAAGTAGGGACTGTGTGTGCCGTGTTTCAGTGCCATCTTGTGTTCGTAATATGACATAACTCCATGGCAATTTAATCCTCTATCAAATTTTAATAAGCGCCAGCCTCAAATTCTGAATCCAGTACTACAAGTGAATCCATGTTAAAGACGGGAACAATATTACACCTACGTTCATTCGTCTTTTTGTTTTGGTAATACGGTAACGTGCACTTTATGGGGCACGGATTAACCGTATAATTGCCAGTCCTCGCTGCTATGTACTTTTTGCCCCAAGCTAAGATGGCGCGGTTATCCCGAAAGGTTTACTAGTAACATGCACATTATATTATATTTATATAAACGCAGATGTTAATAATGCATCGTGGCTATTAACCAAACAATATTATTCTTTACGGCGCATTAAAATTAAATTAATTACTAGCTAGTCAAAACAAGGGGATACGCAAGCTGTGTAAGTAGTAGGCTACGTGTGCGTGCATGTGTACGTACGCACGCTGGTGAGGGACGTCTGGCGCCTGGAGAGGAGTTGCAGTCAGCGATTTCAACGATTGGGTTTGTTGTGTTTTTGTTATATCGTGTTTTCGGTTCTTTCTAAACATGTTGTACTTGTTTATACTAGTGAGGACAAACAGCGTGCGGAAACTATGGATGTAGGGATCGAGTTGCAAAGTTGTGAATGCATGTTATTCAGCTTGGAGAACTGAAAGTATGGATACAAAAAACAAAGACACAAGACAACACACATCTGCTTGGCTTTTAAGTTCAGGATTGGATAAGCAAACCAGATCAGTCTGAGTAAATCCACAGTAGACCTCAGCTATATCCACGCTTTGCGTTAACTGTGTACAGTTAACATTCGCTGTTAATAACAGCCAGTTATCAGTAAGCAACATTGTAATACTACCCCACAACGATGTGTGGATTCACTCGGTCTAAGTTAAACGTGTAATGAAATATATTGTGTATATTAAAATGCATACAAAGTGAAGCTGTTTTGTCTAGGGGTGTGTTTTATTATTGTTTGTGAACTCTGTTGTCTGAGCTGCATTTCCCTGTGAAAGCAGGGTTCGTGCACAGGGCTGTTCACAGGCGTTGTTGCCCCTGTAACGATAATGTGGTGAACCCGCTTACACTTGTGTGCGTTTATTTAATAGATGCTTTCCTGTTTGAATCAGTTTACCCGTGGGAAAGTGTGGGCTATTTATTGTAACACATTCTGGTTGTTTGCTGGAGTTTCTTGATTAATGCACAAAAGTGCATTGATTCAAACGACGTATTTTTTTCCATGAGGCTGCTACCAATGCAGCATGTTACAAACACCTCAGTATCAGAATTATAGAGAATTGTGAGGGTTTGAAAAAACTTGCAATTACAGTAGAAGCACCATTGTTTTACTGTGGTGTTCCGTGTGATAAGTATAATACAGTTCAATAACTGGTGGCATTTTGCTTTGTACATTTTGTAACATGTCTTTTAGAACAAACTGTACTAGAATGATCCATTTTAAGATTAAGTATTTCTTTTCAGAGACAGTGACACTGTGTTTGGGAGCCATGTACCGACCAAAGGCCACGCTCAGAGACCGGCAGCATCTCTACAGACTCATAATCAGCCAGCTGCTATACGATGGCTACACCAACATTGCCAACTGCCTCATCGGAGAGGTGAAGCCCCCAACTGTGGTCTCGCCATCTGAGCAGCTGCTGCAACTCGCCAAACTGGGTATGCAGAGCACAGACACTGCTCGAGACCTCCACTCACTTCCTTTACTCGCTTTGATCAGCTGGTGATTTCCAGGGTGGCACTAGTCATGGACTAAATGTTAAGCTAGTTTAGGGGTACAGGACAGGAAAGCCAACCCATTGACTGAAGCAGCCTGTTTCTGTTCTGTAACTTATTTCCACTTTCTTCCAAAATACATTGTATACAAGCAAAGTATACATGCACTTTTTTTTTCGTGTTAGTTACACAGCTTTGCATTGAAAGTTTATGTATGCTGTAATCGTCCTGTGTGTTTTCAGGGATGGAAAACGACGACACCGCGGTGCAGTATGCAATCGGGCGCTCGGACACAGTGGCTCCCGGTACTGGGATTGACCTGGAATATGACGCTGATATGCAGACCATGTCCCCTGAAGCCTCGGAGTATGAGACCTGCTACGTCACCTCCCACAAGGGGCCCTGCCGCGTGGCAACCTACAGCCGAGATGGGCAGCTCATTGCCACCGGCTCAGCAGACGCCTCCATCAAAATCCTGGACACGGAGCGCATGCTGGCCAAGAGTGCTATGCCCATTGAGGTAAAGCTCTGTCTTAGGAGAAGGAAAGGGTTTGAAAAGAGTGGGTTCCTATATGAGAAAATTTAAAGCAGTGGGACGGTATATTAACAGGCATGTCAGTGATGTAGATCAGACTTCACTGGCAGTAGCAAAAATAACTAATATATAAGTAAAGATATTGAATCCCAGCTGCATGCCATCCAGTTCTGCAAGTAAAATGACACTAGCTGTGTGTTTAGAACTGAAGACTGTGAGCAAAGAGATCCCAGGTTCAAACCTCAGCTTTGCCACATGACCCCTAGAGGAGGGACTGTATCCCCCAGAAAGAATGTGACTATGATTAAGGTAGATCCTTGATGGGAATGACATTTGTGTTGCACCTTGTCTGATTTTTCTAAACGCTCATTCAGGTTATGATGAATGAGACTGCCCAGCAGAACATGGAGAACCATCCTGTCATCCGCACGCTGTACGATCACGTGGACGAGGTCACCTGCCTGGCTTTCCACCCCACTGAGCAGATCCTGGCATCAGGGTCCCGCGACTACACACTCAAACTCTTCGACTACTCCAAGCCCTCTGCCAAGAGAGCCTTTAAATACGTACAGGTACCCCGCTGTCTCCCATTGCCAGTGTTTCCAGCTACTGTGTCGGTCCTCTCTGGAACATCTAGCTACTTGTTCCAGGGTTTGAGCAGTTTTTGGTTTCCTGTGATCATCATTATCATGTTATCTTCGTGTGATTGACCCCTTCCAAAATGATACCAAAATTAAACCACCTGCTGTTTTTTATACAGTAGACTAATGCAGGCACTTGCTGAAATGTTTGTTTACTTGACTTGGTTTCTACTGTTTAAGAAAGTAACATTTTAATTTAACACTTGTGTCCCCACAGGAAGCAGAAATGCTGCGTTCCATCTCCTTCCACCCTTCGGGGGACTTCTTGCTGGTGGGCACGCAGCATCCGACCCTTCGCCTGTACGACGTCAACACCTTCCAGTGCTACGTGTCATGCAACCCTCGCGACCAGCACACCGACACCATCTCGGGCGTCAGCTACAACCCGAGTGCCAACAGCTACGTCACCTGCAGCAAGGATGGCAGCATCAAGCTGTGGGATGGCGTGTCGAACCGCTGCGTGGTCACCTTCGACAAGGCGCATGACGGGGCAGAGGTCTGCTCGGCTGTCTTCTCCAAGAACTCCAAGTACATCCTGTCCAGCGGCAAGGACTCCGTGGCCAAGCTGTGGGAGATCTCCACGGGCCGCCCTCTCGTCAAGTACACGGGTGAGGACCCGCTCCTTCTCAGCAACAGGGGTTCTGATGTGCTTTCAAGATCACCAGCAGTTTAATAACCAGCTATGTGTATTATTCTCTCCTCCCTTTGCAGGCGCTGGTTTGAGCGGTCGGCAGATGCACCGCACCCAGGCGGTGTTTAACCACACTGAGGATTACGTGCTGCTGCCGGACGAGAGAACCATCAGTCTTTGCTGCTGGGAGTCTCGTTCGGCTGAGAGGAAGAACCTTCTCTCCCTGGGACACAACAACATTGTGCGATGCATCGTCCACTCGCCCACCAACCCCGGCTTCATGACCTGCAGTGACGACTTCCGTGCGCGCTTCTGGTACCGCAGGACCACCACGGACTGAGGGGCAAGGGGGTGGATGGACTTGGCAGGGTTGGGTATGGCACAGGTTCCAGGGGGGGAGTAGTGAGTCTGAACTGAGGAAGAAAGAGGAATCCTTTTTCCCTCTACCCAGCAGCTCACCTTTTAACTTTCACAAGATTCAGTTAGTTTATCGAAATCAATTGTTCCGACACTTTTATTTTTGACCTGGAAGGCGTAATGTTTTGTTTTTTTTAATCCTTAGTTATTACCCCTTTAAGCAGCTGGAACACATGTGTCAGTTTATTGCTTCAGTGTACTGTGTAAATTCTGTTTTTATTAAAGAATTCACTTTTTACAACATAGCTGGTACGTCATTGTCAGTTTAGGGATAACAGGTGTGTCATGGCTCTACTTTTGTTGTGATAGAATGACAGGTACAACAACTGGGAGTAGAAGAATGGTAAGTCTGGTGAGAAGTGGATGTAAACTAATATATACCTTTAATTTACAATAATTTAAAATTAATAATAATAATAAAAATAATAATAATTTGAGTGACTTGGTTTTCTGGATTGGAATGAGGATGGCTTGTTTTTGACACTGGGTTGAATAGAAAGATCATTAGGTCCTAGCAGCACATGCGCCATGGTGGCAAAGTGGTGAGTGGATACAGGTGACTGCAGTGCAAAGCGGCTATAAATCATACGTACAACTACTTTCGGGTGCAAGGGTGTTTACTGAAATAATTACAAATGTCCCAAGCCTTATAGCAAACACCTGTAAGTAATAATGTTGGAGTGATACAGCGGTGTGTATCACTTGGTAATTGTAATCCCCGGTTTTGACCCGTAACCAAAAGTCCAGTTTTACACGTACACCCACACTAAACTAATACAGTGGATGTACGTGTAAAACTGGACTTTTGGGTTACGGGTCAAACCCGTATAAAATATAGTATAATCGTAAATCTCGAAAAACTACTCGCTTCTAAATCTTTTGTAGTCATTTTTGTATTACTTTAGTATAAATACATGTTAATTTGGATTCATATGTTGTTTTTTTCTGACTTTATGTGAATGAAAAGACACAAAAGCTACCGTTTTCCCATTGGAAATAGTGATATTTTGAAATATCACTGTCCTGGTCACAAAAGCAAAGTTTGTGGGGAATATTAGCCATTTTCTATACTTTTGAGGCATAAGCAATTAGGAAATAACACTTACTACCCAGGAACAAAAATTGTGTTAAATAGTGTTAACTGTGAATGCAGGGGTGAAAGTTGCTGGCTTGCTCACAGCTCCGGATCGTGTTACTGGTAGTACAGTTAAGTACAGACAAGTTACAAAAAACACGAGACAAACACATTTTTCAGCAAATAACATAGTCTCCTTTTAGGTTGTATCTAACAGTTTACAAAGGATTACTTTGCTGCGCCCCTATTTTATACCTTCATGACCCCTTGGTTAACAAGCGCATCTGCTTCTCCAATCCGTGGATGCCACGCAGTTTCCTGTTCAGGTACCATAGCTCCGCCCCTTTTCCAGCCGGCCGACTTCCACCTACCCACGGGAGTAAGGTGTCATGCCTTTTACTCCAGGGTACTCTGTTCCCTTTACCTAGTGCCCTCTCAGGTCGGGAGGGTGATCTAACACCAAGCGTCATTCAATCTAAATGCATTTCAAGTATATTAAAAAAAAAAAAAAAAAAATGATTGATGTAGAAACAAGTTATACTGTTTTGGGGCAAATGTGAGAAGTATAATCTGAGTTTGCAAATAAAACTCCCTTGTCACTGCATTCTATCTGGGACTTGAGGCCTGTGGTTACTTTGTCTTCCACAGTGTGGTTATTTTTAATGTGATCTCTCGGTATGAGAGAGCAGGGGGCTGCAGGGGAAGTTGACACGTGTGTGTGTGTGTATCCTGATAGTTTTTCTCTGGTTGGAAAAGAAGTGTTCATGGGATGAGCTTGGTTGGTTTTTTTCTCCTTAATTAAAATGAAAATTAAAGTGAAATGGTATAATGATGGTCCACTAGTTATTCCAGTAGCCTCACAGAAGTGCTTGCTCATGGGTAGTGTGTCTGTAAAGAACTAGAAAACGATTCCAAAACATGAGTAGAAGATTCTTCTGCGAATGCTTTGGTACATCTACTCTCAGACCGCATCCTTCAAATCAGGATTCCATTATGTTAGAAGTTATCTTGTATAAGTTAGTTATCATACTTGAAGTACCTTCCGAGCAGTACTGATGGTACCAGAAACTCCTTTTGCAATAACAGTTCATCAGAAACTTGACCTGTGGTTTGGAATAAGGGGATTTGCCAAGTCTGAGGCTCAGCTCCTTTCTTTAAAATGAATGGGAGCTTCTTGTTTATTGCTTTCTCACACGACGCAGACTGCGTTTAGCAACAGGTCAGGCTTTCTTATGAACTGTGATGCTTACATAAAGTTTTAAAGCAAGTGTGGTAGGGTAGTGTCACAGCCAAGGCTGGTACTGGCAGGAAGGAGACCCAGAGACAGAAGCTACAAGTTTAAACACGCTTTTGCACTCTTTAACTAGGATTGCACAGGAAAGTATAAATTAGAATCTGTGTCTTTGAGGAGATTTCCCATATTCATTAAGCATCATGAGTTTTTATTGTGGTCCACAGAACTGGAGTGAAATCACAAGAGGAAATACCTGTGTCTTATAGGTGAGCTCTTCTCATGAATAACAAGAACCGATTTTAAAGAAATTTCAGCACATTTTCTCGTGCATAAACCACCCCTAATGACGACATCCTTACGGCACAAGAATCAACCGTCACACCAACATGCACCCTGCTAATCACTCTTCGAGGTGGGAAGGGGGCTGAGGAGCTGTCAGTAATGGCATGATGCTCTTGCTGGTGTCAGGCTTGCTGAGCTGATAGCAGTGGGTAGATCATTGTGGTCTCACTATGATGATGACCACAAGCTCATCAATAGGTCAGTGACTCTATTTTATATATCCTGCCTCTTCACTTTGTTTCTTCACATCAGAAATGGAATTAACCCTTTGTTGCCCTGTTTCCTGACATTTTTACACAACACTTGTTAAAGATAACAGGCTACACACCATGTTTAATAAAAAAAAAAATCCTATTAGAATTAAATATGGTTTTGTAAACAGGAGATACAAACAAATCTATCAGTCATATAGACAGAACATTTTTTATACCTACTTCCCAAAAACTTCAGCAAGATTGAATACAATCTCATCAAAAGGCATAGTTTTAGCATTCTCACCCAACGACAGATTAAGCATAAAGTGATATGAATACTTTTGGTGCCACGATGCCTTTTTACTGGTTATCTAACTTCTAATGAACACCTGTGCTGTGCCCTCCAGGTATTGCCTGAGAATAACTGATTACAATAGGCCAGCAACATTCCTCCCAATCCTCCCTCTTCGTTGGGCTCATCCTGCATTCCCTGACTGCTTCCCACATTGCACAGCTGGTAACTGCTTCGCCTCATTGCCAGCCATCTAACTGGAATTGTTCAGCAGAGCTAACGACACCGACAGGCCAGAAGTTCACAAAGAACCATGCTAAAAAAGAGTTTGTCTTGTCCTGTGTGGTTTGTATGGATTGGGCCACCATCCACCATCCATCGCTTGTGACCGGAGTTGTGCTTTCTGGTGGCGGGCTTCTGCAAACGCTGCCATCCCAGGAGCACCTGGGAAACTGCTTTCCCCATTCGTGTTCCTGAAAAGATGCACACATCTCCAACCCGTCTGGCTTAGCTTCCAAATACTGTTAAAGCAGCAGGCAGATATTTGCGCATTTAATCCCTAAATCAAGAGCTTAGTGGCCAAGGGAGCCCTGTTGGACACCAACAAAAACAACATGGATCTCCTGCCTGCCTCCTTGCTTCCCTGTCTCCCTCTGCCTGCCTCCCTGCACCACATATCTGGTACACAGGAGGGTGGATAGTAACACCTTGTCATACATGTGTTGTAAAATGTGACTGTTCTCTATAGAAACAACTTCATCAATACATTTTAAATATCTTTGTTGTTCTTTCAAGCTCGGATTGATAGGAAAATGAGTGAAAGAAGCAAAGCTCCCGAATGAGAAGTGTAGAGCTGTGACTAATCCAGCGCTGAGCGTGGGGAAGTCCTGCCGACTATTAATACTGTACACACACCAGCCAGCTTTCCACACTGTCCCTGTGCCTGTGAAGAGCTGGAGCAGGGGAATTCCTGACCATCACCCATGAGAACATATTAAAAAGTTAGTCCTGATCAGATTTATTTATTTACATCTGAAGATTCAATATGTGAGGTCTTGAAAGCCAGTGTTTGCATAGAACAGTTAGCACTGAATAAACAGGATCTACTCTTCTACTCATTTTTGCAACTCAACATTTTGTTGGTTTTGCACTGAATCCTTGCTAAATAATTGGGACTCTTGTCAACCTCCATCTGTAAGTCAAATCCATGCTCTCTTGCTGATGGCAGTATTCAGTTGCTGCCAACTATATTCTGATTCTTGAGTGTTAGAGGTACTATCTCTTAACATTGAGATTTCAAAATAACAACCAGGAATTGTCTATCATCAACTCTTTCATTCTTTAATAAGTCTTATCCTTACTGTAGAGGAGTAACAAAGGTTTTGATACGTACACCAGCAGACACCCAAACACAAAACCATAGTTTAAAAAGATATATTAACTACTGCCTTGCGTCTTCTAAAGACAGCCAATGTGTTGTAATGAGAGAAAACAGTTTGTGGTATTGTATATGTGCTGTAGCACACAGCCCAGTGTGTGGGAGTGCAGAGGGCGTCTTTACAGATGTGTAGTTGTGCATGTGCACAACTAGCAGCCAATCAGAACAGTGCAACAGCTCATTTCTTATTCAGCAGGCTGGCTGTAAACTCCGAGACCCCAGTGTGAGTTTTGAAGGAGAGAGACAAGGAGAACTGCTCTGTGATAACATTGTTCTGCTACCGCAAGTCATGTAAGAGAATGCGAAGGGTTTGCAGAAGACGCCCAGTACTTGATCAAGGAATACTGTCGGATGTTTGCAAACAAACCTGAAGACTGGAAGACATGGAGGTGAGTGAGGCTTTAAAATAGGGATAGGGGGGTGTTAAGTAGTTCTCTTTTTTGTCTGACATTCCTAATTAATAAGCATAGGAAAACCAGTACTGCAGTACTGCTGTGCAAATTAATTTAACATGGCAAACTTTTACAAAAGACAGCTGTGTCCTGAAGATTTCTTGTGAGTGTATTGATACTGGAAGATACCCGATTGGGAGATGAAGTCCTTTATTGATTGACTGAGTGGGATACAGCATGGCTACAGGATCCTAACACACCCACTCTGCCAGTTTAATACGGGACTTGAGATACCTAAGAGCAGAAATGGACACTCTAATATTCATTAATGCCCAGCGCTGGTGATGAGCTGAGAATGTGGGGTCTGATCTTTCAGGGATAAGAAGGATGAGTTTTTGGGGGATTGCAGATGTGCAGATCATGCACCACTGGGAGGCTGAGAAATGGGTGTTATAGTGGTGGCCATTAATGCTGATGAGGCTTTGAGGAAGGGGCGCTACAGTGACAGTGATCAGTGATGTGCAAGGCAACAGGAGTGATATTGGTGCTGGAGAGCTGAAGACTGAACACTCTGCCTGCGCACTAACAAAGCATTGCGGACTGAATGAGATACTAGCCTCTTTATGCACAAACAAACCTACAAACACATTCTTTTCAACGTTGTATAAATGCAGTTTTTCCAGAGTTGGTTTACCATCCAGTTTGGGGCACATTCAGTCCCATGTGTTTCTGTTTTGTGTTCTCAATGATTTCTTGACGATATTGCAGCTTGCAGTGAGGATGGTGTAGCACACTTCTTTTCTTTTTTAACAATGGCACTGACTGTATTCCCCTGCCTTGATGGTTTTCTCAGTACCAGCTGGATTAGCTCCACGTTCAGTTATGATATCACTGCAGTTTAATGTAATGAGGCTGCCAGCTGGTTGGACTGCTGTAGGAAGGGTGCTGGCAGTGAGGAGGCAGTTCTAGGGTTATATTTGCTTTGCAGGAATCTAGACTTTCTATATTGGGTCATGTAGGGGGGCCAGGCAAATACACTTTATATTCTAATTATTAATACATTCAATCATTAGTATTCATAGGTTTATCAATCCCTCGTGATGTCATCCTCTGAAATAGTAATATCAAGCAATATTACTTCCAGTCATCTTTGATAACTGTAATACCAACAGGTGTTCAAGTACTTGTCACACCACCGTTTATGGCACATTTTGTTTACAAAAGCACTTTATTTGACCTGCAAAATACTGACTAACAGCCATAAATTCTTTGCATTACATTCGGTAGATGTTGCACAATAATATAAATAACAAATTCAAATGAGTGTTGTATGGTGCTGTCTGTTTAATGTACTGTAGTGCTAAACAGGTTCACTCACCAGCTTTACACCATCCCTCAGGCAGTTGTTGATAAGATTTTATGGCTATCATGTTGGGGAGACTCTTACTTTTTCACCTGAATACTCTTTTACCCAATTAGTATCCAAATATAAGGCAATGCCTAGCGGAAGAAACACCAGAACTAAGCTGAGTCTCAGCTACATTAATAGTGTTTTATATCCCCTTCAGTCACTATATGATTAATTGGATCATGTTAAGTTTCCTATCTATCTATCTATTTTATAATGCATAATGTTTTTTTTTTTTTTGTTGTTTTTTTTTTAAGTTATGGCAAGGCAACTTTTCAAACGCCATAGAGTTTACACAATGTTTTCAAATTTGTAAAATGGAACTAAAAACTTGTGACCAAAGTGGGTGCAATTCTCGTGTGAAACACAATGTCTAATACTCCCACCTCGCCCCTTCATCCCAGCACACTAAGCTGGTGACTCCTCTCATACTCAGCATTGAAAAGCCTGTTCCTCTCTTCACAAACCGCTCCCAAATCTGTGATGCAAAACATCCAAACACACACTGTTTGAGTTTTGGAGAATTTCGCCCAAAGCTGAAAGGAATCTTCTATTTATCCATGGTAATTTGGTTATGACCAGATTTGGAATTGGAATTCTATTTGTTGATTTAAAAAAAAAATATATATATTAAAGTTCAGAATACAGGGATGGAAATAAGACTCCTATTGCATAACAGTTTCACCCGTTCCAGGTTTTAATACAAGATTGATTAGCTACAGTTGTTTAGGTAACAAGCTCAGGTGTGTCTTATTAAACACATATTAAAACCAGGAATGGATCAAACTGCTATGCATTATTATTTCCATCCCTAGAATAGCTGCACTGGATGCGATATGTGCTTGGATGGAGCAATAAAAAAAGCAATTTTCTTTCTACATTATCTTTTTTTTTAAACTTACTAGTAATAAGTTATCCTTTAAATAGTGTAGGACAGTGCACTGTAAAAGCACCATGTGCCATGCATAATGACCTTTGTGCAGAATGCAGTGGCGCTGAGCAGAAGCAGCACAGCGGAGATTAGGATGGTGGTTGAATGATTGGGTAGTTGATCTCAGGATGGTGTTCTACACTCACGATCGCAGGAACTAAAACCTGTAAAGCATCTGCTCTAGAAGCAACCACTTCAACAGTGCATGCTGTCCTGGGAGCTGGCATTGGCTCAAGCTGGTCTGCAAGCTTTCCAGACTAGCTTTGTGTGCCATATTACCCTTAGAAAAATGTCCCATAGGAAAAGCACAGCAAAGTGCAATAAACCATAGTGAACGCCTGGGTACCCACTGTAAAGCACAGAGAGGCATGGTAAAGCACATTTAAAAAAAAACATTGCAAACCATAGTAAACCAAGGTAAATGCATGGTATAAATATGGGAAAAAGCTTAGGAAAACTGCAAAATCACTGTGGTAGTGATCTCTTGAGTTATTTACAGGACACATTGCTACTTATTTATCTGTTTTAGACTTTTTCTGTTTTTAAAGAAGGCAACCTGTGAACAGCGTCTCTGGTGTTGCTGCCGCTGAGCTAAACTTGAGGAAATGTACAAAGAGTTCAGCTTTGAGGTCTATCACAGGTCTCGGAGAAAGCACAAACTGCAAACATTTATTTTCTGTGAAGTTCTAATAAACCTTGCATCCTGTTTCCAAAAGGGCCGTGTCCTATGTCTCCCCCCCTTGAAAATTCATGCCGCTTGGTTCCCTTCAGCAGCGTGGGGAACGTGTTCATTTCATGCATTTTTAAAATGCTTTTTTGTTTGTTTTTGGTTTAAATACTTTGCCCTCTGTTTGCTATTGCAGGCAGCAACAAAGTAATAAATCAAACCGATCAGGAAACCCGTGAGTGCAGTTCAGGGCAGTTTACTGGAAGTTTCATCATTGATTTGTCTTTCTTTCTGTTCGTTTCCAAGCTGAAATATTTCATTTTATGGATTCTGAGGCAAATATGTTTCTAATTTTATTTATTTTTTATTTATGTAATACAATAATATCATATCAGTCAGCAATAATCCTTGGAAATGTACCACTGGTGTTGCATTACTACACTGAAAGTGTGTAACAGCGGCACAGAGGCACAGACAGGGGTGGAAGAGTACATTAGGGTAGGACTAGAAAATAAGTCATTTGTATTAGTTACACTGTATTTAAGATATGTGTCTACACCTTTAGATTACAGGTTTGAATTCATGCACTTTTGCATTTGGATTATTAAGGTTCCTGTATATTGATCACAATAATTTGATCAGAAGGTTCCTATGTAAGTTGCTGAGCAGTATGGCATGCTTACAGGCATTTCATGTTTTTAATGATTGCAATGTGCTGTGCATGTAAAGAATCTTTGAAAATTGAAAAATCGTTTTTATTAACAGTCGCTGTTGCAATCAATGCAATACCATGTGTTATATTTGGAGTTAGACAGAAAACAGGCTGATCTACTTTTCTTTCAATGCTTATTCCACGTCAACTCACTATCACTTTGGCTCAGTCCATTCAATGCGATATTAAAAGGAACAGCTGTAGTTGATAGACATGTTAAGGACAAGAATTATAGAAAAAAACAAAGGTACTTCACACCAGAACCACAGAATTTGACTAGTGTGACACGCAAGCTTAAAACAAGAGTGGGGACCTATTATTAGGCCAATGTGCAAGCTGAACATTTTTAAAACCTCCCTTTCAAATCTAGTTCCACTTGATGGACGGAGTGGTGTGGTTTCTCTCGTTGTTTTGGCCCGCATTGCTGTGTGAAGCGTTTAGAAAGTCTGGGCTATGTAAAGTCAATGATAGGTGGAGGCAGAAGGTTTCTGTTGCAGTGGTGGATGTCTTTGTAGATGATTTTGCTTCATTAAGTACTCAGTACAGTGTAAGAATGGGGAAACCACATGTGTTCAGCAAGGTTCTCTAAAGTAGTAAATATGATCAAGTCACTATAGACAATCTTCTACAACAAGAGCTCCTTTGGTTAACTCCATTGGTTTTCATTTTTTGAATCCCACAGTGGAAATGATATGAAAGGGAAATTAATAATCTGAATTTTCTGCCCTGCCAGCACTCTCACAGAAACCTTGACTTCTCTGTGCTCTTTTCAAAAGCATGCGTCTGCATTGTTCAAAGCGCTGGATACCATAGCTGTGGCTGTGTGAGTTCCTTGGTTTGGTTTTATCACTTGATGTAGTCTGATTGATGGGAAATACCCTGATCTCAAGGCCAGCTCCTGGGGCAGTGACTATGAGGAAGTTTGACTTCTCGACACTGGGTGACCATAGGCTTCCTGTGCACACTAACACACAAACACAACCCATCCAAATATATCATTTGCAGGGGAATCTCTGGCTCGCCGGCCTGTCAGATTGCCACCACAGTGAATATTTGTGTTTACAGTGTAAAATCTGCAGTTCAGAAAGCCGTTACCAATTAAACTGTCCTGCAGCAGCAGCAGTCTGAGTGCACCTTGTTCTTTAATTTAAATGATTTCTATTTCATGAGTTAAAGCATGCATGAATGAACCCAGCAACAGCCTAAAACAGTGTTGTGAATATCAGATGTTGTAAAGCCATGAAACCTACTTAATTTTTTTTTGTATTAAAAATAATTAAATAAAGCTTTATGGATAGGTCCATGTTGCTTATTGTCGCAGTCTGTTGTGCACCAAAAGTTTGTGTTTTTAAACAATGAATCTTTGTAAATTAAGGGTAACGCATTAATTGTTCCCAGGATTCTTTGAATTCTCTGAATGTGCTTTTGAAGTGAATTGTAACCAGTGCAATCTGACCTGAAGTTGAAAGTGTGCTGCCCAGAGGTGAAGGGTTCATTTCATCCCTATGAAGCAGACTGTGTTGCTCTCTCTTTCTGTCCTGTCACTTGCTTGTCAGTCTGCAGGTTGAAGGTTCAGCGGTGCAGGTTTTGTTCCCAGGGACCTGTCCCAGTTGCTACCGGCACTCCAGTCTTCTGATCAGTGTCGGAAAGGACTGAATACGTCGATAAAAGTCAGAGGTGCTTCCTGTTAGGAATCCCAGCTACGGTCCGGTCGGGTTTTGAAGCTCAGGGTGGCGCTGGATTCTATGGTGCCTCATTAACCCTTTCAGTCCTGAATTATTGAGCTGAAGAATGCGAAATTGAGTTATAATATTCAAAAAGGAATTTTTGAGTATACATGAGTTCAGGACAAACCCCCTTTTTTTCACATATATTTTGGTAAATGGGACTTTAAAGTCCTGTCAGTGCTTTAGGAATGCTTAGCCCCACATGTTGAAAAATAACTTGCTTGGCCTCAAACGCCAATGCATGTCTGTACTCATTTGTATAACAATACAGCTGATCTAATGTTTTGATACGTGCCTTTTATCACTACAATACAGAAACCTGGGTCGCTTCGCAGCATCTCTTTTCAGCATATGTTATCATACAGCGCCAAGAGAAGGACTGAAAGGATAAAGGACAGTGGAGAAAAAAAAAGAAATATGTTATGTCACGA
The DNA here is from genome assembly GCF_017654505.1 of Polyodon spathula. Classification (NCBI taxonomy): domain Eukaryota; kingdom Metazoa; phylum Chordata; class Actinopteri; order Acipenseriformes; family Polyodontidae; genus Polyodon; species Polyodon spathula. Next base: position 11,835,700 of record NC_054541.1, on the reverse strand, counting down.
TCGCAACGTTAATTTTCAGGATGTAGACATAACACATTTTTATTTAAATTTTTTTCCCCATGTCCTCAATGAGCCAGCCACCATGGGACTGTGATCCTGGTTATACTGGTTAGTCTTCTTACTGTAGAATCCTACACTGGTGTCCATGTATTCATGCATTGTGTTCCTATGTGGAGTTCTAATAAAGCAGCTGGGTAATACAGCCAATAATAAACCAATAAATGAGCACTATGGTAACGGTCGCCGTCAATAAGAGTCCCTGAATTTTCAGGAGTGCTGTGTTGTGAGACAGAAAGAGATGAGGGGGGTGGGGCAGCTGTTGGCTGAACCAGCTGTCTGGCTGGCTGGCCTTGCTACACAAGCAGACATGTGCTGGAATTCCAGAGCTCTCTCAGCCTCCTAACCCCACCCCCACTCCCACCGACCCATCTCCAACACCAGCCCACCCCCACAAACACCAAAATATACACTCGGACCAAACACCCTGCCTTCTATCAGAGGGGGCTGCAGGAGCTGTCATCAGCCGATATAATAAAAAATATCCGGAGCATTACCACACTTTACCTACCCAAATGCAGCTTCAGTTTCGGATCCCATACAGAATAATGCGTAGCTTCAATTTCACTTAAAAGGAGCAATTCACTTAGTGCCTGAGTTAGTCTGGTCAAGCTGCAGAGGACCTGCTTATGGTATAAATCATCTTCACAGCACTTTGGGTGGGCAAGAGAACCACAAAAGAACAGCTCTGTCACCCAAAGTGGAAGTAAGAAGGGCAGCCTTTGAGACAAGCTGCACGGTTCACTTGTTCTAAACGTATTTTCTTTTAAACAATGGGCTCTATTCGATAGATCTTGAACGTGTTGCCGATTCCTGTAGACATCTTGAATCTGTGATCCTTCTAATGGTTTAAGTTGCTGTCGGAATTACCTTGGCTTGAATTAGTCATAGATGTCTGCCAACGTAACAGGAACTCAAAAAAAAAAAAATCAGACGATGGTTACAAAGATGTGTTTTGATTGCGCTGATGTTTGTTTTTCACAGGAGGGTTTGAAATCTTGGACTGTGGCTACACTCCAAGAACAACCATGGATGTGTTCAGTATAACCAGGCAATGTGTTCAATTAGGAAAACAGCAGCCAGCTACACAAGGGCTGTGCTCTGCCTAATCAGACACACAGTACAGAACAGGCGGGGAACAATTCTGCTCCTGGAGGGCCGCTCCACACCAGGTTTTATAGGTACAATGGATTACAGGAAGGAGGTTGAATCGGTTCATTTAAACAACATGTAACAGGGCTGGAGCAAAGACCTGGACTGGAAAGGCTAATCATGCTCGCACCATAGTTGTTTTTTTTTTTTTTTTTTTTTTGTGAATCCGAGTCTGTTCTAAATTTGGGAAACAAAACAGAAAAGGAGATGTGAACCTGCAAACCAAGCAAGAGGTCTATTGGTGGAGCAGAGGGTCATGTAGGGTCACACGGGGTCAGGCCGCCACTCCTGACACTGGTCAGCCTGGAGTGGGGTGGAGACGAGGGGGAAGCACTTTTGACTAGGACTGAAGTCGGTTGTTTATTTGGAATTGGGGAATGCTGGATGGATGACTGCAGCGGACTTTGTAGAAGGAAAGGATTGCAGGCCTGCTGCTGCTTACAGTGTGCTGTCCCTTGTTTAGCCGAGTGTGGACAGGTGCAGTGGGGGGAGAGAGGCCGCTGTGTGAAAGGGGCTCTTTGTTCAGGAGGACTGCCCGCGCCATGTAAGGCAGGGCCAGCAGCTCGGGGTTATCAGCTGGGACAGCACGAACTGCTCACGCACGTTCCATTAAACACCAGAACAGCTGAGGAGAGCCAGAGAGCCACGGAGAGGGGGACAGCAGCCTGCCTCTCCCACACTGATGTTAGGGGATTGTCCGAGGAGCCTGGAGCACAGGCTGGGAGACCCAGCAATCATGTTCAAACCCATTGCATGGGAAACCTTATTGGAGACTTTCTTTACCAAGAGGATCAAGGTACAGGAATGCATTCGTGATTTTCGTGTGTGAGCTGGTGTAGAGTTTGGGCTGTCATTTGTGTGGTTGTGGGGTGGGGGATAGGGGGATAGGGGGTGGGGGTAGGGGAGGGGATAATGGGGGTGGTCCTTTAATCAATTATTCAAATGTTTATTTAATTAATCATCCAGAAAGTGGAGATGAAAAGCTGTGGCTTTCACCAATATCAAGGGTATTAATGCAAGCAGATGCTCCACTTCGTGAATGGAGGTGTTGGATGTAGGATTTGTATCAGTTAGATCATCATATTTTTTTGCTTTTTCTGTGAAAAGAGGAATTGTGTTTCCAGTACAGATTAACTAAAGAATGTCCTTGTGATCACGTATGCCTCTTACTACAAGTGGGCTCAAGTGACTAATCTTTAGTAACTGCGCAAAATCTGTCACAAAAGTGTTTCATGTTTTTCAAGGACAATCGCCCAAGTAAACTGTGCCCACTTTCACAAACTTGCAAACCTGAAACCATGCCGTCTATGGCTGTGTTTCAGTGAAGGTTGGGGCAGTGACATTTCCTGTCAGGGTTTGTAATGGAACTCGTACGCTGCCAACAAGAGTTGTGACTGTGTGGTGCGGTCGCCAGCTGCTGTCCAGTGTTGTTTATCACATTTAAAGGGCCAGAGTTTGGGGCACATTGGCATAGAATTTAGAACTTTTCATTTTAGTCTTTCTGAAGACTGGTTGTTATTATTATTATTATATTTTCTTTTTTTTTTTACTGGATCACATTTTTTTATACATTCTCCTAGATGTGCTGGGTTATATTATGAACTCTGTACACCACATCTGTAAGACTGCAGTGTAACTGGTCTGGTATCTCTTTAAGATGTGACTTTACCGGTCGACAGTGCACTAGAGTCCAGTCTAAATTAGCTGTTCATGTGCTGTGTGTGCTACTAATTACAGAAAAATTCAGCACCTTTGTCTTAAAATTGGGTTGTAGTGTTTTAACCCCTTCTAAACACTGCTTGCCCAGTGAAGGGTTACAAACACTGGGGGGTGGGGGCACTTTATTCATGAACTGCTTTTGTTTTTTTGTTGTTTTTAATAAGCAGCATTCCAGTTATAGCAACCATCCCCGTACCACCCACTTTTAACAGGGCTTTGGTATTTTCAGTCTTGCTCACGCAAGTGAGTGCTTGTGTGTGGGTGAATGCACGGAGCACTCACACAGGGCTTCATTTTCAAAGAGAAGCATGATGGAAACACAGAGACATGTGTGAGAATCCTCCAGTCCAGTGGGTATTGGATGTCTGTTTGTGCCATGCATGAGTGTCTGTGCCACGCTATTTGTTTTTCATTTTCTCATAGCTGCTTCGAGAAGGCAAATGTATTGCTTTTAGCTGTTCTGTGAAAGGATTCGTTTTGTATTAGAAGCATTTTTAAAAAATTGAAATACGCTTGTGATGTGTAGCAAACACTTTGCAAATGTGAGGAGTCCCTTGAGTGACTGATTTAATACATTCTGCATTTGATCCCTGACATATTTATATACAAAAAGTGCATCTCCCTGTTGCAAATGACTCAACGCCCAGCTCTCGCTGGCTTCAGTCAAATCACGTGAAACTCGTTTTTTGTTTTTTTTAACCGATGGAATAATAATAATAATAATAACAATAATAATAAATAATAATAATCTGGTGAATATGTGCCTGTGCAGGGGTTGCACGAACTCCAACCTGTCGGGGAATCGTGTGCATGCCTTTCCAGGGGGAACAGAGGTCGTATTTCGCTCCAGGGTGCGGTTTGTACAAGTCCAAAGACGGGACTTCACTGCGAAATCCGGTCACCAAAAGAACTGTGGCGTTTGTGGCGTGCACTTTCTCGACCGTGATTATCTGGACAGCCACTTATTTGAATATAGCATGGGATTTAGAAGCAAATAACGAATCTGGTTGAAGTCAGATGCGGCAGCTTCAGTGCACGTCAGATGTTTTTTTTTTTTTTTTTTTTTTTTTTTTTTTTAAATATATAATTGAGGTTTTATAGGAAACCACCATGAACACACACACTGGTGTGTGTGTGTGTATATATATATATATATATATATATATATATATATATAGCTAAATAGCAAGATTTTTTTTATGAAAATAAGATTGGAAAGATACAACTCGTCTTGTCAAGTCAAGGCTGTTGCCAAAGTGGGTATTGAGTACAGACAGTAATGAAAATGGATAACACTGCAGTGATCATGTGGGAAAGAGTGGATTGAAAAGGGGTCACGTAGCAAAGGGATTACGAAGAAGTTATGATGTAATTTTTAAGACCGTGGTTATCAGAAAAGTTGATTCATCCAGCAATTATCCTGCTAGTGAAAAATTCCTGTTACCTAAATGGACACAGGCAAGTTACAGTATTCCAGTTACATTACTATTTTTGACAGAAACCTACGGTCATAAAATCGGCACTCACTTTTAAAATGTTATAGAGCCTTTAATTATTGTGTGTGCATCATCAGGACACAAAACATGTAAATAGTGGTTATGGCATTACCATATTGGAATATAAACCTGTGTTTCGGGATTACGAACAACTATCCAAACTTCACTGCATCAGAACATTTGTACCACTAATAATGGTGAGTAAAGAAACGTTTATTTTTCCATTTTCATTGCTGAAACTTCTGCTTCATGTAGGGCCACCTTAGCAAGCCTTAGCCTACTGTACATTATTGTAGTGTCAGTAATTTATTGTCATTGAAAATACTTCACAGTGTCCCTGTCAATGGTCTGCTGTTCTGTGACAGTCTGTGATTACAGACAAAACATGACAAAAATTGGTATTATAGGCCATAACACTAGACAATCGCTAAACTAATATTAACTAATCACAGAGTATAGATGCTCAAGCGTATATTATTGGTAATCAAACACATTACAGTTTTGGATATCACACTCACCATGCAGTGTTGCCGTTCCACCAGGACGTTTTGCAAGGTCCACAATTTTATTTCTTATGGCTCCCCATTTAGCTGCGGACATTGTTCACTAAATTAATTGTACCTTCGACTTCAACTTCTATGTTTTCCGCGGCAGTCACCATGTGTGCTTACCGTTTCGTACGTAACTTCCGGTTTCATTCCGTCCTGCACGATTTTTGAGTGGGTGTGGCCAAACACCACAGAAAATCCGTCATGTCTTTGTTGTTTAATGTTTTTGTAACCGCATGGAAACTATTCAGAAATGTAGTGGTGTGTTTGACCTGCAAGATACACTTTAAACTCCCTACCAAGCGACCGATTGCCTTCTTATTGATCATACACTGCTTAATTGGCACTGTGACGTGTTTTTTTTTTTTTTACCTATAACTAAAATTCCAGAAAATTGACATTTTTGTTGCATACACAAATACACCCAAACATGCAAGCTATCTAACGTTGTGATTACTAATGCTCATATTGCAATGTGCTCCAATGATCAACAGCAGGGGATGTTGAAATCGTGGGGAGTGTCTAATTAGGGTAACTTGTGGTCCAAACACTCTCTACTTCCTCAGAGGAGTGGAGGTTCTTTATGGAAGTAGAATTAAAAAATCCTAATTAGGAGCCCAGACCGGTGTGTGGTTTCAGTGCTCTCTCAGTTAGGTTGTTCATTCACTCATGCACACTGTTGGAATCTTCCTAAAATTCTGCCTTGTTCTTCCACTCTAGAACCTTCTGGCCAAAGCCCTGTATGACAACAAGGCAGAGTGTTCTGATGAGCTGGCCTTCCGCAAGGGGGACATCCTGACGGTGATCGAGCAGAATGTGGCGGGCAGCGAGGGCTGGTGGAAGTGCTCCCTCTACGGACGCCAGGGGCTAGCACCAGCCAACCGGCTGCACCTGCTGTCCTCCTCGCAGCTGGACACCCTGTCATCGCGGGGCCCCGAGGTAGGGTGCTTGAGCTTCTGCACCATGGAGAACCCCCCGTCCTTCCCTGCGCTGGAGTCCTCCTCCAGGACCAACCAGCAAAACATCTACCAGATTCCGTCTGTGTCGCGGCCGTCAGGGCCCGCCTACGAGGACATGAACCCCGTCTACAAGGTGCCTTCCCTGGCCCAGATGGCCCCCAGGAACCCCTCTCCCTCCCTCAGGGAGCCCTCCAGCATGGTAATGCAACTCAGGAGTGTGTGATTGACTCTCTTAAAGGAGCGGTAGCCAAGGTTTAAAATATGCTTTTTTTCCTCAAGTACCAGCAAGCAGCAGCAACTTTGCCTGTAGCGTTGTCTTAGAAATATCTGCGTACGCCAAAATGAAGTGCAAAAGACAAGCAAAGGCTATTCAACAGCAGAAATGGGGACCAGTGGTAATATTGCTACTAGTGCTGATAAGATGGAAACTAAAATGTTGTATAACCCTGGATAGCACCCCTTTAACCAAGCTGATGGAGTGGAATAGAATCTTGTAATACACACTGTGCAGTGGTGTTTGAGGTGCATGGGTGAGGGGATTAGCAAGGCCACACCTCCATTGAAGTGGAGCCGGGACCCTGCTTTCAGTGGTCTGGGATCTTCCCTCCTTGGTTAACATCTCATTCAGCAGGAGTGACCTGCCTGTAACACTACGCTCAGGTTTCAGTTCTGCTTTCCACTGTGCCACAACCAAGAGCACAGCTGGTGTCCTTGGAGGCCACTGTAGTCATCATGACAAGACCTAACCCTTCTTATAATGTAAGTCACTGTTAGTCATCATGACAACGTAGTGTTAATTAAGACAGCTATGTGCGCATCACAATCACAGCTCATGATATACACCACAAACGACGCTAAATTGCAGTTCTGTGCGATTAACATACCTGATAATGTCAGATATCTATATATATATATATATATATATATATATATATATATATATATATATATATATATATATATATATATAGACACACACACGCACACACACACATGCCACTTGCTGGAAAACCAATGCATAAGCAGCTCACTGAAATGAATGGCATCCACAGACTGTGGCGAGGACATTGCTTTTCTGTTATCCTCAGGCATTTCATTACAGTGTTTGAACAGTGATTAGAGGGTGTATGAGAGGCTGCTCTGCTGTAGCCCAGGGATATCTCTGCTGTCTGCAGATGGCGCCGGGCGCTCTCCTGTGGGACTGGCATGTACTGCTGCATCTTTACGAGGCTGTAACTCTGTTTAAAGACGTGGATCAGACACCGCTAACTGCAAACAGGGCCAGCGCTGCCTCAGCACCACAGGGGTCCACTGCAGCCCTATTAACACAGTCTGCTTCATCCTCCACAGAGAAGAAGCTCATTTCCTGTTTACAGCAGCTACTGACTTCATTTAGAGCCGTGGTCTGGTTCACATTAAACACACACCTGCTTTGCTTCAACTCAAGCTCAATCGATATGACGTGAAAAAAATACAAAGCTTTCACACTACTGCCAGTATCTTTTCATGCAGATTGTGTGAGTTGCTCCATTTTTTCAAAGAGACCCTCAGTAGATTCCAAAGCTGAAGTTTATAATGCGTATAATGTGCTTCTGAGTCTGAAGTACGTGAATGTATTCGCCCTAGTAAAAATCAAAGGAGTTTTGCTGGAACCCCATGTGGCAGTACTATGTAAAGTACTCATTATCCAACAGAAATTTAAATACAGGCATGCAGCATATTATTATTCAACAGCATCCAGATTCATCTCTATTTTTCTCCATATAACTAGAGAATGAATCATTTTAGCAGAGGTCATCAATGATGCAATCCTCTGAAACTAATTCTAAATAATAAATAATTCTGACCTCTCGCACCTCCGTGGGACAGGTTCCTTTCTTCACAAGTTTCATTTATGACAGAGTTCACTGAGCGAGCGGCCCGATTTCATATGTGTCTTGTCTGCTGCTGCGAGGCAATGAAGGCATTGAAAATCTGAGACAAGAGGTTGTCCTGAGCCTTTCTCTCTGAAAATATTAATTCTCTCCCATTCACCCCCTCCTCTCCTCGTCCATCCTCCCCACCAGCACAAAAAGGCTTGTTTTCCTCTCTCTAGTAAAAGGGTAATAATATAATAACCCATCCACAGTGATTCTTTAGTTGATAACCCATGTTCAAAGGGAGAGCCCATTGTTTTTTTCTGCACCAAAGACCCAAACAGTCAAGCAGATAAATGTTTCATATAGAACTTTGATTTCATCTAGGCTATAAAGGCTGGGGTTAATACCAGTGTTCAATGTTCTGAATAGGCCTCGGATGACTGAGTGCTCTTTCTCTTCTTTTCCAGGCTCTTCAGTTTTCCAGGGGTTCGGCAGGGTCCAGCCCCCAGAAAGAGGTGTACGATGTCCCCACGCTGCAGCTGCGAGCCTCCCTCACCACGGTCAGTCAGCCTTCCACTCTTGGATCACCTGTGTCTGCACCTTTCTTTCTTTCTGCATTGCAGCCCATATATAAAAACAACACAAGTAGCAAGCATGTTCAATCAGGATTATAAACCCATGCCATGGCATGCTGCATACTGCAATGATACAAAGAGAATGATCAAATACTCCAATTCATTTCCAAACTTCTTACACCAGGCTGATGTTCATTCCAACCTCCACAAAACTAGAAGCTACAAGCAATGCAATTAGCTCGTTAACATGGAATGTTCTCCTTTTATAGATGTAACATAACACATGTTCCCTTCTGAAGTCAAAGATGTCTTTCCTTCTTCCTCTTTTCAACTGAATGTGAGATGTCAGAGATGCATGTCATCTCTTCATTTACAGTATGGTGCAGAGTGAGTTATGATTCCATGTGTACTGGTGAGATCTGAAAGAGTAAACACTGCCCCCCCCCCCCCCTCTCCCAGGTCTCAGCATTCCAGCACAACACCAACAAGAACTCCATGTTTGTCTCTGCCAGTGAGCGGGAGAAGCTGGAACAGTGCTACGAGATTCCCGGGAGCGCAGAGTCCAGTATCACCAGCCAGGGAAATGTGAGTAACAAACCCCCAGCCGGGAGCATTCATCATGGAGGAGGATTGAACAGCACCTGCCCCTTCTGCTGTGGAGCCCGGGGGTGCAGTGGAGATGTCATTGACCTTTGAGGTTTCGGGTCTAAGCCTGAGCAATTCTAGCTTCTAAAAGCTTTTGCCACAACAAACTATTGTATTTAAAACAAGTACTGTAATGTGAAATAGATTTGAATTTAGAGAAGCATTGAAAGCATCTCATAATCAAGAGTAAACAGCTTGTGCATTATCAATAGAGGCTCTGGTTTTAACTGTGATATCCTTTCCAAGGTTTATGCCGTCCCCCCTGTGGTTTGCACGGACTCCAGTTACGATATCCCCGTCTCATCCATGGTGGAGGCACAGAAGCGTTTGAATGGGGGCTACAGCACCCTGCCAAACCCACGCAAGTCTGAGTGGATCTACGACATTCCCGTCTCCCCGGAGAAACAGAGCTGGAAGGGCTTGGGTCAGGGCTCCTACGAGACAATGCCTGCCAAGGGGGGCGTGTCTGGGAGGCAGCAAACCCCCAGCGCAGCACAGACATTACTCTACGACATCCCCACACCCAGCACAGACCCCAGGATGAGGAGCGCGCACCAGGACAGCGGAACTTCTTCTAATGTGGACTCAAGAACTTCCAGGGCAAACCTGTATGACACCCCCCCTGCAGGGAAACGGCACAGCATCCCACAGTCGTGTCCCTATGATGTACCTCCCTCCGCCCTGGAGCAGGTCTCCCACAGACGGGCCAGCAACCGTGCAGTCGTCCCTGCTGGCACTGCCCCTTCCTCCTTCCCTGTCCTGCACAGGGGGGCTCCCTGCCCTATGTACGACCTGCCGCGGGGCTCCCTGGGGAGAGAGGACAGCCTGGCAGGAGGTCCAGGGCGACGCCCTGTCTACGACATCCCTCCTCCCAGAGACTGCCTCCTGGAGAGCGGGGAGGAGGAGGAGGGCACCAACAGCCAGTGCAGCAGCAACGCCTCCAGCTCTTCAAGCGGCTCCTCCTGCGACCCCCTGCCTCCACCGCCACTCTCCTCCCCGGAGCCCCATAGAGCGGTGACCCTCAGCCAGGAGGAGGCTGTCCGGAGGTTGTCTCTGCTGCAGGAGGGGGTGTGCCAGGCCGTGTCCCGGCTCATGGTGTTTGTCAGCAGCCGGTGGCGGGCCCGAGAGCACCTGACCTGTCACCTGGAAGAGGTCCACTCCTCAGTGGAGGCCATCGCCGGCTCGCTCAGCTCTTTCCTGGATTTCGTCAGGGATATGAGGGGAAATGCCAGCCGTCTGCGAGACTGCAACCTCCAGGCACGGCTCCAAAAGCAGCTGGCCATCGTTGAGGACTCGGGGGTGATCCTGCGGGAGGCAAAGGCGGCGCTGGCACAGGCTGGGTGGGAGCTGGACTCCCTGGCTCAGGACCCCAGCCAGGCCCCGCCGTCGGACAGCCTGGACCGTTTCGTGATGGTGGCCCGCACTGTGCCCGAGGACGTCAAGCGCCTGGTGTCCATCCTCAACGCCAACAGCAAGCTGCTCTTCAGGCTGACGTCCCCCGTCCCTGCCCCAGCCCCTGTCTGGACAAAGAGGGAGGAGTCTCGAGCAGGGAAGAAGAACGGTCCCCAGGGCAACAGCCCCTCAGAGGACAGCGACTACGTCCTGCTACAGGTAACTGACTGACAGGCTGGCTGCTTGCTTGCTTGCTTGTTGATTACATTATAATTGATAATTTTCTCAAAGTATAGAATCAAATAAATATATTTTATAGTGTGTGTTCTTCATTTGTTTTTGGTTGGGAAGGGATTCGAACAGGGATCCAGACCCTATTTTTTGTAAAAGAAAAAAAGAAAATGAAATAAAAAATATTAAAACAAACATTGTAATTGTAACTTCTACTGACGACAATGTTCACACTCCATTCACACAGCGCCACCAAGTGTCCAAACAATTTCATTAGGGTTTATTTTCATAAGGTTTTTTTTTTGTTTTTTTGTTTTTTTTTTGCCAGAACACACACATTCAGTCTTAACTTTAACCCTTTCATGCATGGCAATCTCATTTGGGGACGTAATACAAAACTCTCTTTATGTGGGGGCATATGGAAGACGCAAATGCATGATGACCTCATATGAGGCTGCCCCCATATAAAACAATGGAAGAAAAATATTATGCGTCCAAAACTATTTTCAATATTTCATGCACGAAAGGGTTAAGCATAAAACCCGAAAAAAAAAATGAGAGCAACTGATGTGTTGAGATGGTAACACTCTACAGTGTTACACGTCTAATAATAACCGTGTGTGTGTGTGTGTGTGTGTGTGCAGGCTAAGGAGAAAGCTGCATCCTCAGCCGTGAATCTCAAGCAGCACTGCAAGCTGTACTTCGGGGCGCTGCAGAAAGCCATCGTGGTCTTCATCACCAGCCTCGTGGAGGGCCAGCCCCCGGAGAAGTTCATCACCCACAGCAAGCTGGTGATCATGGTAGGACAGAAGCTGGTGGACACCCTGTGCAAAGAGGCGCACAGCCGCGGGGAGAGCCTGGACCTGCTCTGCAAAAGCAATCTGCTGTGCGCCCTCCTCAAGCAGCTCGCTGTGACAACCAAGAAGGCAGCCGTGCACTTCCCTGACACGGCGGCGCTGCTGGAGGCACAGGACTTCGCCAGGGAGCTGGCACAGAGGGCACAGCACTTTCGGACGCTGATAGACCTCTGAAACGCACACAGGAAGGGGCGGGGGCAGGCGGCCGTTGCAAAGCCTTTTGCTCCAGGACAGTTGCCGAGGGTTATAGTGATTTAATAATGATTTGAACTGTAGGCAAGAAGCACGTCATTATTTTGTGCGAACGGCATGAAGCGATGTCCTGTGTATGAATTGATGTCCATGCTGATTCTGTAGAACCCTGTCCTTTTTGCACTGAAGCAAAATGCTTTGAAAAACAACCTGACATTTTGTATATGTAAACTTGTCTACACTGGGTGAAATGCATTCTCCAATCATCAAATTACAGTAACCCATTTAACATTTGCTTTGACAGGTTGCACAGTTCCTCAATGCATCATCCCACTGTTCATATTCCAGGTGTCCAGACAGATCCTTGATGAATTCAATTGAAGCCAATGTGTGTCTCTTCCACAGTCTCTCTGGTCAACCTGTTCATTTTACAGAAAATCAAATCCTCCTTTTTTTTTTTTTTTTAACAATGCCATGGTTTATATTTTCTTCTATTTCATTATTTATTTGCCTTATTCTGTTTTTTGATGTGTTGTTATTATGATTAGAGTTGTTTTTACATATATTTGGATGCCCCAAGGCATTGCATTTGTGTTCAGATGGTTATATTCAGTTTTTTTTTTTTTTAAAGATCTTAATTGTTTTATTTTCAATAAAGGTACTTTGGTTAGATCTCTCGTGTGTCTGCGGTACTCATTCATGGCGTTTCAGAACTTGTTGTTGAGGTGCAGAGAGCACTGGGCAGCTGAGAATGGAGTGCTGTAGTAGGGCTGGAGTAATGACAATAGAATGGATCGGAATACTATACAGAACGTGATAGTGTAACATACCATTCAGTTCGGTACAATACCACTCTACACCGCCAGGGGGAACTACAGCTCAATATATATTTTTTGCTTTTACCCTTGTTCAACTAGGAGGTTCTGTTGATATTACAAGCTCCATGGCAACACACACACACACACACACACACACACACACACACAATACCAACTGCAGCACAGACACACAGATACACACACACACACATTTCTTTCAATAATGTTTAATAAATATATAGTATATATAACCAATAGCAGCCACTCCTGCACAAACAAAAGGAAAGCGTTAAGAGCGCTCACTTCACTCACACAATAGAGCAAGGTTATTTCCCTGCTTTGGTCAGCAACGCCCGAGTGGTTGCTGGTAATGCTAAGGCATGCTGACAGCTAACAGCGGAGCTATTTAGGAAGGATTGGCGCTCCTGTTGCTTCAGCAGTAATAATGAATTATAAGTGGAGATAGCACAGTAGAAAGGGGATGAAAGTTTACACTATAATGGATTGGCAAGCAAAACATCTAACTTTTACTGTTTCAACACTAAGAAACATTGACAAAAAACACCCCTGCTAGAAGAGGGCTTATTTCTGCTGCTCTGAAGCTTCAGATTTCACAGCTTGGCCAGGGGCACAATATACAAACCACATTTTCTCCTGCAAGCCAGCACGGTTATTATATGTTAATGCTTATAATTCATATACAAGGTTAGTCTGTTTGACTGCACAAGGAGACATGTGGTTCACTGGGTTAATTCACTAGCGTAGTGGGCTGGTCCTTCTTGCGGTATGGGTTCCTATCCAGCTCATACCTGCCTTTGTCAGAGAATTGGACATCACCATTGGATAAAGGAGTTCATTTCCATGGATGTGACATGGCACAGTGGGTTAATTCACCAGCATACTGTGTTGTTCTCCATAGAACACTGGGTTCAGATCCAGGTGGTTCCTTCTTTTATTTTCAAAGAATTTACGCGATAATCCGGGTTAAACACTGCTTTCCTGTAGGAGCTGGTGGTGCAGTGGGCTAATCCCATGGCCTTCTCTCTCTGAAGACGGTGGTTTGAATCCAGTTCCCGCAGGTAAGTAATGATGTTGGTTGTGTTTTCACAGATGGAGGAGGAGAAGACCTGCCCTGAGGAGAGGAGAGGATAGAAAGGGGGGACCTGGGATAAGTCATGAATCTCAATTTAATTTCATTTGTGACTTGAACTGAATTCAAATCCAAACCTTATAGGTCTATATGGTAAATTAAACATTATTTTTGAAACCAAGGGATTAACCGACTACCCTGCAAATCAGAGACCAATATTCTACTAAATGTGAAAATCTATTGGACTCGCTGAATTTAGGCCCTCTTAATTTTATTTAATGCAACTCTTTTTATAATCCTTATATAGAATTCTTATATCTATGAATTCGCAACCTTCCATCATTTCTTTTTCAGGTTTACTGAAACAGGATAGTGTAAAGACATTAGACTGCAGCCCTTCAGTTTCAGAAATGACCACTGGGGGGCAGCAGTGGACTAGTAGAAAGAAGTTAAACCGTACATCCCACACTGCATATTAACGCAAAGATTGTGTTAATGAAGAAACGTACAGAGTTCCTCATATTGTTATTGACTGACTGTCTCCACAATGTGCAAGGCCTGTGAGTTTTTCAGACTCTGTGAAGGGCAGCTCATGCGAAAAACTGGAAAACAGTGCAGCAGCTACAGAGGAGCGGCAGATAACAGAGATCAGCTCCTCCCTGTATTGCAGTGATAGCTGCTTTGCTTGTCTGTTTGCAAGGTGGGCACAAGTTTAGATCTGGATAATTCTGGCAGTGCACAAGGGGCCTTGGTACAGTGACAGGCTGGGACGGGACCGCACGGGGATGTTGGATTCCCCCAGACCTCTTTCTGGAGGAAGTGAGTAGCGGACTTGCTCAACAACAGCCTGCTTCCTGCCCCAGTGCACTCTGGGAGGTCACAGGCAAGTCTGGGCAGGCTCAGTTCCTCAAGCAGAACAAAAGAGAACGAAGCATTGTGATCCACTCCACCCTTCCTCCCTCTCTCTCTCTCTCTCTCTCTCTCTCTCTCTCTCTCTCTCTCACACACACACACACACACACACACACACACACACACACACACACACACACACACACACACACACACAGTGACCTCTATGCTTTACATATCTGCCACGTCAAAGTATCTTAATGTCGTTATTCAAAAAGGCCGACGTCCAAACGAAATGGGGCCTGCCACTCCACGTCCTCTCCTTCTCCCTCTGACCCTGTTTTTGTTCTGCTCTCTCTGGTTTCTCCTCCTCGCCCCAATAGGGCCTCTCTCCCGTCTCTCCTGCTAACGGAGAGCATCAGCCTGCTGGGATGTCACACAGCCTCTTTAAAAACATGTTAATCTGAGGGAGCCAGTACTTCAAAATCTATCACCATGTGCTCCTTATATATACACTTACATGCAATCCTGAATTAAATTGAATCCTGGTTGTAATCTCCTGGTTGCCTATGCTTGTAAAGTACTTAATTACAGCACATGGTAGATCACCTGTATACAATATAAAGATTGCTTTATAACTGAACTCTGGTGTGCATGGCAAGGCCCTCTCCTCTTTCCCTCCCTCCACCCTCTAGCGTCTCCATTGTTTTTTTTAAACGCTGTAATTACAGAGCTGCTGCTACTGGAGACACAAAGACAAAGCAGGCTAATCACCGAACCAGGGAGACTGCACCTTATCATCCTCCAGTGGAACATGGGGGAGACAGCTGGAGGTGAAGGGAGGTGGGGAAGAGGGACAGGAGCCGGGACGGGACTGGACGGGGGGGGGGGGGGGGGGGTGGGGGGGGTGAGGGGGGGGGTGAGGGGGGGGAGGAGGCTTTTCCCATGAACACACACATTATTTTAAAGGCATATACACCAATAGTAATTCTTTTAAATGCATCCTATATTCTGCCTAGTAACAATCCCTATGCTTTTACTGTACAAACTGATCATGTATTCGTTGTGGATAAACATTGTAGTATACCACAGTAAACTTTAAAATGGGATTGCATTTTTCTTAAAGTCCAGTTTATTGACTGAGCTCTTTCAAGCAGGTTTAACTTGGGCTTTATGGACGGGTGCAATAGCTTATAAAACCTCTTTGCTGGGGAGTAATGGAAGAGTACACAACGCTCCTCACTTTGTAAAGTCTTTGCCGTGACCGTTGATGCTGCGCAGCGCGGCTTAGTTATCTCCTGGTAACCGCATTGCTCTGTATTTGTCAGTTTATGATCATCAATAGCAAGCTGATACATATTCTAGTGCAGGCAGCCCATGCCCAGATCATTTGGTAACATTATTTTGGTGCTGAAACAGATGGGTTTTTTTCACCCACCCAGATCTTCTTCACAAATCCACCCACTTCAAACAAAAGTACTGCTTGGTTTTGAATAAACCCTGGGTGTGTGACTTCCGATCCATTAATGCCTGGTCCTGACCCTAAAGGGTTAACCTCCTGTTTTTAATGCAAGGTACGCTGTGTTCTTTGAAGGTGTCCTTTCTGGTTGTCTTTTTTTTCTCTTACACTGGAGCTCATTTCAACACTGAAAATCTTTAATAGAAGCACTCCTCACTGAATTTACACAGAAAGGTGAACAGGAAGCAGTAACGGCTACGAAAATGTTGTTATGCAAATCACGGAGAAGATTTTTAATTAAGCAAATTTCCTCCCTTCCATAGCATGTTTCGGTATTTGTACAGTACCTGTACAGTACATGTTAATGTGTGGAGTTGTTTATGTTTCTGAGTAGTGTAATTGTAATTGTAATTGGCTGACAGGTCTGCTATGTAGACAGTGCTAGGTTGCATGGGGAAGACTAGAGGCATTTCAATGTATTTCTTGAACCAGAACAAGATATTATTTATCCTTCCTTTGCTACCCTGACACTCCTACTTGCTTTTTAAAAATCTCTTTTAATTTGTAACCTTTTTTTTAAATCTCTATTCCCCTTTTCCCTTTTTTTCCTTACCCATTTATTCTTTTATCTTTTCTGATCTCACTTGTCCCCCACCTCACACCCCCTGACTAGAATTCATTTGCCTGGAATTTGCCTGGCAGTTGGAGTTATTGTCCTGAACCTGGGTTTTTTTCAGGGAGATGCAAATGCAATTGTTTTTATGTTCTGTTACGGTGTGGATGCTTGTTTTGTTCTCTTTATTTCACTTCAGGTTAATTTGCTGCATTTTTAATTCACCTCTTTTTCAGGGCAATCCACTTGTTTCTCTTACACTCCTCCCCTTACAACACTGCAGTCTGTCTGGGGACTAGTTAGCACTTCTACTGCTCTGGTAATTGTCTTCTGGTTGTGGAGAACGTGGCTTTACATATGTGTCCATGCTTAGCCCATCCTTGTGGCTAGATGAATCCTAAAAAGGGTTTAATACGAGGGATGAGATAACTGCTGACCGCTTGATTGCTTGTGAACTCCGAACAGCTTTATGGAAGGTTCCTAGAAATAAATAAGAGATTTTGTGCTGAGCTCCTGACAGCTGGAGCTCCGGGAGGGAGGATGAGGGTTTCACAACAAACATCTCTGCTGAGGGAGAGAGACAGAGACAGACAGCGACAAACAGCAAGGTCTAATCACCCAGCCCACTCCCTGTCACACATCTACCAGCTCCCTGCTGAATCACCAGAGCCTGCTGACACGTAGGACAGGGGGCCAATCTGTGGCAGTGCTGAGTTCAAAAGGGGTACAGACTGCAACTGGGCAATCAAGGAGCACTGCGACCGAATGGGAGCCAACAATCAGATTGTATGTATGTATGTAGGTAGGTGTGTGTGTGTTTGTGTGTGTGTGTGCATGTCTGTCTGTATGTATGTATGTATGTAGGTGTGTGTGTGTGTTTGTATGTGTATATGTATGTATGTAGGTGTGTGTGTGTTTGTGTGTATGCATGTATGTATGTATGTATGTATGTATGTATGTATGTATGTAGGTGTGTGTGTGTTTGTGTGTGTGTATGTATGGAAGGATGTATGTATGTATGTATGTATGTATGTATGTATGTATGTATGTATGTATGTATGTATGTATGTATGTATGTATGGATGTATGTATGTATGTAGGTGTGTGTGTGTTTGTGTGTGTGTGTGTATGTATGTATGTATGTATGTATGTATGTATGTATGTATGGATGGATGTATGTATGTATGTATGTATGTATGTATGTATGTATGTATGTGTGTATGTATGTATGTATGTATGTATGTATGTATGTATGGTATGTGTGTATGTATGTATGTATGTATGTGTGTATGTATGTATGTATGTATGTATGTATGTATGTATGTATGTATGTATGTATGTATGTATGGAAGTATGTATGTATGTATGTAGGTGTGTGTGTGTTTGTGTGTGTGTGTGTATGTATGTATGTATGTATGTATGTATGTATGTATGTATGTATGTATGTATGTATGGATGTATGGTATGTGGAAGGATGTATGCATGTATGTATGTATGGAAGGATGTATGTATGTATGTATGTGTGTGTGTGTGTGTGTGTGTATGTATGTATGTATGTATGGAAGGATGTATGGATGGAAGGATGTATGCATGTATGTATGTATAGAAGGATGTATGTATGTATGTATGGGCAGGCAGTGGAGCAGGTTAGTGCTGTTCTGCAGTTAGTGTTGCTACAGGACCTGATAACATCAACAGCTCCAGTGTAAACTTGGAGCACAATGCCATAAGCCACATGCAAATGATAGCGGTGGGGAGTTAGTATCTGATTAGATAGCAGTGTAAGAAACAATACACGGTGTATGATCATGTACTGGAATGGAAAAACACTAGAGCTGCAAAGACCCCTCAGTATTCCAAAACCAAATCATGTGACGACGCTGCATCATTACTATTCTTGTCAAAGCAAAACGCGTCACGCAATTTCATACTTAATTCATAAGTGCATTGTTTCAGTAAACACAGCAGCAACCAACAACGTTACAAAACACCCTTAATACATCCCCCTCCCTCAATCTGTACCCTTATACCATTGACTGTAACAAGCCTCCAACTCTCCCTCAATCTGTACCCTTCTGTGTGTCCTTGTGAAACAGAGCCCCTAACTCTCCCTCAGTCTGTACCCTACTGTGTGTCCTTGTGAAACAGAGTCCCTAACTCTCCCTCAATCTGTACCCTTCTGTGTGTCCTTGTAAAACAGTCAAAACTCTCCCTCAATCTGTACCCTTCTGTGTGTCCTTGTGAAACAGAGCCCATAACTCTCCTTCAGTCTGTACCCTTCTGTGTGTCCTTGTGAAACAGAGCCCCTAACTCTCCTTCAGTCTGTACCCTTCTGTGTGTCCTTGTGAAACAGAGCAGTCTGTACGCTTCTGTGTGTCCTTGTGAAACAGAGCCCCTAACTTTCCCTCAGTCTGTACCCTTCTGTGTGTCCTTGTGAAACAGAGTCCCTAACTCTCCCTCAGTCTGTACCCATCTGTTCCATACATTACTGTAACTGTATACCTTGTATTTCCAGTATAATTTCAGCCATTAGCATTAAGTACTGCCTGATTCAGAGGTAAGC